>NC_091180.1:23389839-23464839 GCF_040958095.1 Procambarus clarkii | reverse complement strand
CATATGACACCTTTTTCCACATACCTGCCACACATCTACACCACACCTGCCACACACCCACACCACACCTACCACACCACTTGTATGATGAGATGACAAAGCTAAAAAGTAGGGAAAGGTTGGGTGAACTGCATCTTTCTGAACTGTCGGGAAGAATTCGATACTATCACCACATTTCAAACTGGAAAAGCAAGTTTAAGTCAACTGGAAAGTCAGTCAACTGTTTTGCTCAATAAGGCAAAAAAGCCATCGGAGTGTGCATTGCAATCCCTCTACGAACCATCAGCAATGGTGGCAGCGGTGGGATTCCATGAAGTTTAAGGCGGGAACTTGGGTTCATTGTGGCGTAAAGCCGGATTAAATAAAGCTGCAGGCATGATGTGGATATTCACAAAACTTCTATAAGTATACTTATATACCACCCCACCACACTGTTGCATATACCACCATCAATACGGTGGTATATACCACCATCAATACGGTGGTATATACCACCATCAATACAGTGGTATATGTCTTGTCCTTTATGCTGGTGTAACGTCCACCATACTCTTGGTATGCCCGTCATACATACATATTATACACTATACTCTTTTATCATTCATCTCTCATACTGTTGAGAGATTCATACCGTCCTGCTATACCGTAATGTACTGCTAACCGTCCATGATACTACTCTTAACCCATCACACTATTCTTCCGTCCAACATATCGTTCTGCCATACTACTATATCGTCCAACATACTGCTTCACCATTCACCATATTATTGTACCGTTCTTCATCCTGCTGTAAAATGTACCGTATCGTTGTATCGCTCCCTTACCGCGCCATCGCCAATGGGAAGACGAACACACACACACACACACACACACACACACACACACACACACACACACACACACACACACACACACACACACACACACACACTAAAAGCCAACGCAGAAGGAACCACCATTCACAACTAACAAGCTTCAACAGAGCATTAAATCGCCGGGATGTGTAAACACCTCGAGTGAAACAGCTGGGAGGCGGGATCCAACAGCCAGAGCTCGCACCCCGGTGGACGCAGGTAAACACAGGTAAACACACATCATTTACGGTTTAACAACCTTGACGCATTTATGGATATGCAAATGAGGAGCCGTCGGAGGGGCATACTAGGGCATAACTTGACTGTATAAATATGTACATATTTTTCAAGGGTATTTTGGTGCCGGGCATTAACCATAAGTCGTGTGTGTATATGTAACTGTTCTATATATATATATATATATATATATATATATATATATATATATATATATATATATATTATATATATATATATATATATGTGTGTGTGTGTGTGTGTGTGTGTGTGTGTGTGTGTGTGTGTGTGTGTGTGTGTGTGTGTGTGTGTGTGTGTGTGTATTAGTTTGATACGCGAATTTATTTTGAGGTTGATGTGGGATTGTATTTTTAAGTTGACTGAGTGTATTTTTATGTTGATATGAGGATTGTATTTTTATGTTGATATGAGATTGTATTTTTATGCTGATGTGTGATTGTATTTTTATGTTAAAGTGGGTTTATTTTTTAAGATGCGTGATTGTGAAGCTGACTGATTGTATTTTTGAAGCTGATGTGTGATTAAATTTTAAACTTTATATGCAATTGCATTTATAAATTCATTTTATCTATATAAATAAATTTTTAATTCAGAAGTTCCTATTTGATTGTTAAAAGTAGACATATAATTAGATTTAGAAATGAATGTCTTTAATATTCAATTAGCTTTTAGGATTGATATGATATTATATTCAAAAGTTATAAAATTAGATTATATAACATATATCTAATTGTTTACAAAGTCGATATACAACTTAGAATTAGAGTTAGAAATAAGTGTGATGACATTCACAAGTGGATGTGATCAGACCTGGATATTGAGAGGAACGAGTCTATACCCTCTTGCTTTATATGCCTTTTGATATATGTACCTTTTGATATATGTGCCTTTTGATATATGTGACCATTTACATATATCAAAAACTGGATAGTGAGGTCGTTAGATCTGGCAACACTGCTCCAGGTGAGGTCTGGCAATAAAAAGCAATAAGGGTCCTTATGCTTACTAAAGCAACACGTTATTCACTCTATAGTCAGACTAAACTGACTCTTACACTCTAATCTGACTCTACACTCTATCAGTTGCTATAAGAGTCAGTGTTGAAACAAACTTAATACTAAGCAAATTCCCAAGTTTTGTGAGAATTGATATAGCAGTCTCTGATATAGCCATATATTGATGTAGCCACGTTGATATAGTAGTCTCACTGTCTGTCTGTCTGTCTGTCTGTCTGTCTGTCTCGTTTACCAGACAAAAATATCGTTGAGTATTCGTGACAAATGTGCACAAGGGCGCAAGTGTGCCCTACACATGCTTGTAGCCAGGTGTTGTACAGGACTGGCTTCATATATATGCACACACGCGCTGCCTCATTCCCCCCCCCCCCTTCCCCGCACAGTCCACACATGTGTTCCTGGACGCAGGTGTGTGGCTGAGACGGGACGACACGTGCCTCGTTAGTGTTTATCATGTGCGTGACGGTTCGTGCTTGTGTGTGTGTGTGTGTGTGTGTGTGGGGGGGGGGGGGGAAGAGAGGTGGCGTGCGTGTGTGGGGGGGGGAGGAGGCGGGGAGGCTTGCGTGTGTGTTGTGTGTTTGTGTTTCTATGTATGAATGCATGTATGTTATGAATGTATATATATATATATATATACATGCGTACGGGTTAACTGGTACAAATACAGTATTTAGCGCTGTCAACGCTCCTGTCAATCAGCAAAGTCTATCAATCTCTGTCTATAACCAAATCCGTTTCTCAAACCTACACGCTATTCAGTCCATCAGTAACAACCTTTCAACCTTCAATTTTTGTTTATTAGGCTGTATAGATCATCAACCACTGTCCATCACCAGGAGCAGTATTCACCAAGTATTTATGTACCCAATTACGAAACCTTTACATCTTTTTGTCTCAATCATGGTGGATTTATCAAAAAAAGTTAATTACCCTCGGAGCGCTACGAAAGTTGTCAATAGCACTCATTACCCTGAATTACCAGGTTTCCAAACTGTTTAGCCCCTCGTGATTGATGAAAGATGTAGAGGTTTCGTAACTGGACATCGTAAATGCTTCATAAATCCAGGCCTTGAAGTCGAACCCAGGATCTACGGTTAACTTACGACCCATTTTCCAACCCTATGGCGGGTGGGGCAAGGGGGGTGGGGGGGAGAGGGAGATGTATGGGATTTACCCTATTAATTTTTTTCAATGTTGCAATAGGATTTGTTAAATCAATTTCGTGTGTATGTAAATGTCTTCAGAGTCTCGTGGGTTTTGGTTAAATATATCCGCATGTTGCAAAGATGTTCTGGTGTGTGATGTGTGGTCTGTGATGTGTGGTTTGTGATGTGGTGTGCCGTCGCTACGACGTCATAGTGTTGACGACGGTACAGGTGTTGGGTCCTCGTGGTGGAGGCGGCGGCGCTCTGACGGGACCTGGAAGAGGGCGGGACGTGGCGTCAAGGTGGAGCCACCTGTTGGCCGCTTGGCAAGTCTGACCAGTCCGTGTGTGTGTGTGTGTGTGTGTGTGTGTGTGTGTGTGTGTGTGTGTGTGTGTGTGTGTGTGTGTGTGTGTGTGTGTGTGTGTGTGTGTGTGTGTGTTCCCTCAGTTTCATGAGGTAGCCGCCAGGACGCGTTCTTGAGTGAATGCGAGGCACTATCTCCATCGCGAACACTTTTACGAGGTGTTAATAATTGTTTATATACTTTAGTCCATATTCATCAAGCACTTGGGGTAACCACTTACGAAACCTGTATATCTTTCCTCGATCACGGCGGCTTTGCTTACATTTATTAAACAGTTTATGAACTCTGAACTCTAAGTTACACACACAAATCACAATTTGCGTGATGCATCAAATGAACAAATCCACAAGGGCCGTGATGAGGATTCGAACCTGCGTCCGAGAGCATCCCAGACGCTGCAGGATCCAGTAAGTTCAGTAGAACTTCGGTTTCAACTCCTTTTGACCATGTCGTAGCTCAGTCGATTAAGGCAGCGTCTGGGATGCTCTCGGACGTAGGTTCGAATCCTCATCACGGCTCCTTGTGGATCTGTTCACTGTTAGGTTGTTTATAATACTAACCTTCGGGGTGGGAAGTTTCGAAGCCCGTGAACTATTTGCCAAATGTAAACACACGCCACGATTGAGTATAGATGTACTGGTTTCGTGAGTGGTTGCTCCTGGGCATATCTCATCTGCACCTCCAGCTTATTTCCATATCCACCTGGTCATTTTTATTTTGGGCGATCGTGTTTTATATAAAGTGCCTCGGAATCTTGTACGTTGTGGTCATGTCTCTAGCCTTCCTTCCGGTATCTCGCAAGCCCGTGTGTCCGGTGTTTGTATATCATTTGGGAAGCTTTGTTATCTCTCTCTCTGTGTCTGTCTGTCTCTGTCTCTGTCTCTGTCTCTGTCTGTGTCTGTCTCTGTCTGTGTCTGTCTCTGTCTGTGTCTGTCTCTGTCTGTGTCTGTCTCTCTCTTTCTCTCTCTCTCTTTCTCTCTCTCTCTCTCTCTCTCTCTCTCTCTCTCTCTCTCTCTCTCTCTCTCTCTCTCTCTCTCTCTCTCTCTCTGTCTCTCTCTCTCTCTCTCCTCTCCCCCGCCACCTCTAACCTTCAGGCAGTCCTCCCCACCCTCCCCGACGCCCACCCTGCCCGCCCCGTCGCCTGGTCCAGCCAGCCGACAAGAATCAACCTGTGCATACGGGCCGGAACACGCGGGTGTCGGCTGGGTTACTACCTACCCTTCCACACACCTGAGCTTACACCAGGTGTGCTATAGCTCCTGGGTTCAACCTTTCGCTCAACTGTTGCTGCTGGTCCCTACAGGCACTTAGTGCTCTCGTGCCGCCTTGTGGGCCGACTGTGTGTGTGTTTGTGTGAAGAAATAATAACAGAATTGTTTTTTTCCGGGTTAAATCCTCGCATTTTTGTATGTATACCTGTTGATGTGTGATGTACTCATCTATGTATATAGATGAGTACTCATAGATGTACTCATCATAGATGTACTCATCTATGTATATCGTCGATGTCTCTTTTTATCAGTGCTTTATCAACCATGTGGGTATCGTAGTTTATTATGTGTATTCTTCTGTGTGTTATCGCATATTTTGTGCGTGTACGATCAACCTTCAGCTTTGGGACCACGTCTCGCTCATGTATGGAATGGAGAGACTTTTCAGGGGAAAGCGCCAAGTCATTACGACTATATAGCACTGGCAAGGGGTCAGGATAAGGATTTGGGATGGGACGGAGGGAAGGAATGGTGCACAATCAATCTGTCAATCTGCTGGTCTCCTGATCTCCCTGTCTTCTCATCTCCTGATCGGCCACTTCTCAGCCCAACTCTGAGATCTGTGGAGGTCTTCCTGGAGTATATTGCAGTCTTCAGCTGTCAACAATTATGTTAACTTTGCATCGTGTTCAAGAGTATGTGTTCACTCTTTCGGCCCTTCTCTCAACTGTCAATCAATCAACTGTTACTAACCACTAATCTTTTTGTTTTTTTCTACACACACAATTATATATATATATTATATATATATATATATATATATATATATATATATATATATATATATATATATATATATATATATAACCGAAAACTCCACACGCCAGAAGTGACTCGAACCCATACTGCCAGGACCACTATGCAACTGGTGTACAGGAGAGTTTAACCACTCGACCATCAGTGACCGTACAAAAGATGATGGTAGCCGAGGCTACCATCATTGCATATATTTCGGTTGCATATATGCCTGGGGACCATTCAGGCTTGTTCGCATATATATATATATATATATATATATATATATATATATATATATATATATATATATATATATATAAGAACCTTTCCTCGATGTCACTTTGCTCCTCCTTGTGTCGTCGTGTGATTTGTTCCCCAGTGTTCACTGTGGTCTCTCTTCCCTCGTTCCGTTTTCTGTTGATTCTCCAGTCCCCTTTTATCCACATTTTCTTTCTTCCAGTTCATTCCTCCTCCTCCTCCTCCTGGGTGGCCACCCCTGGACATTAGACATTCCAGAGTTGCTTTGGAGGAAATTCCAGAAACCCCGAATTATGCTGAGCTGCCCATCTTGCACAGTTTATGTCTCCCTTCTTCCCCCCCCCCCCTTGCCGCTCCCATTTACACCCCTACTTACACCCCTACTTACACCCCCACTTACACCCCCACCTGCTCCCACTTACACCACCACCTACTCCCACCCCCTTAAATATTATTAAGTATCTAATTATCTTTTAAGTCTGATTTTAGTTCAGTTTTTAACACTTCTATTTTTTCCTCAAATTTTCTTTTTTTCAGAACATTAAAAATTTTGAATGTGGCGCAATGATGCCAGACACATGGACCAGACACATGGACCAGACACATGGACCAGACACACATGCACCAGACACATGGATCAGACACACATGCACCAGACACACATGCACCAGACACATGCATCAGACACACATGCACCAGACACATGCACCAGACACACATGCACCAGACACACATGCACCAGACACACATGCACCAGACACATGCACCAGACACACATGCACCAGACACACATGCACCAGACACACATGCACCAGACACATGCACCACACACACATGCACCAGACACACATGCACCAGACACACATGCACCACACACACATGCACCAGACACACATGCACCAGACACACATGCACCAGACACACATGCACCAGACACACATGCACCAGACACATGCACCAGACACACATGCACCAGACACACATGCACCAGACACACATGCACCAGACACACATGCACCAGACACACATGCACCACACACACATGCACCACACACACATGCACCAGACACACAAGGACCAGACACATGCACCAGACACACATGCACCACACACACATGCACCAGACACACATGCACCACACACACATGCACCACACACACATGCACCACACACACATGCACCACACACACATGCACCAGACACACATGCACCACACACACATGCACCACACACACATGCACCACACACACATGCACCAGACACACATGCACCACACACACATGCACCAGACACACATGCACCACACACACATGCACCACACACACATGCACCAGACACACAAGGACCAGACACATGCACCACACACACATGCACCAGACACACATGCACCAGACACACATGCACCAGACACACATGCACCAGACACACATGCACCAGACACACATGCACCAGACACACATGCACCACACACACATGCACCAGACACACATGTACCAGACACACATGCACCAGACACACATGCACCAGACACACATGCACCACACACACATGCACCACACACACATGCACCAGACACACATGCACCAGACACACATGTACCAGACACACATGCACCAAACACACATGCACCAGACACACATGCACCACACACACATGCACCAGACACACATGCACCACACACACATGCACCAGACACACATGCACCAGACACACATGCACCACACACACATGCACCAGACACACATGCACCACACACACATGCACCACACACACATGCACCAGACACACATGCACCAGACACACATGCACCACACACACATGCACCACACACACATGCACCAGACACACATGCACCAGACACACATGCACCAGACACACATGCACCAGACACATGCACCAGACACACAAGGACCAGACACACATGCACCAGACACACATGCACCACACACACATGCACCAGACACACATGCACCAGACACACATGCACCACACACACATGCACCACACACACATGCACCACACACACATGCACCAGACACACATGCACCAGACACACATGCACCAGACACACATGCACCAGACACACATGCACCAGACACACATGCACCACACACACATGCACCAGACACACATGCACCACACACACATGCACCAGACACACATGCACCACACACACATGCACCACACACACATGCACCAGACACACATGCACCACACACACATGCACCAGACACACATGCACCAGACACACATGCACCAGACACACATGCACCAGACACACATGCACCACACACACATGCACCAGACACACATGCACCAGACACACATGCACCAGACACACATGCACCAGACACACATGCACCAGATACACATGCACCAGACACACATGCACCAGACACACATGCACCACACACACATGCACCAGACACACATGCACCAGACACGCATGCACCAGACACATGCACTGCCCACTGCGCAAGGCCTGAGGGCGGGGGGGGGGAGGTAAGATTTGCACAAGCAGGTTGTGGTGGGTGGGGGGTTGTGGTAGGAGGGGGGGGGGAGGGGAGCGGCAGCGGGGGCTTTGCTGACCACATGATGCAGTGTCCTGCTTGCCTATTGGCTGCCTGAGACATGCCTTACCATTGGCTGCTTGAGACATGCCTTGCCATTGGCTCCTTGAGACATTTCTCGCTATTGGTTGATTGAAGTCCTGGCTTAATGTTGTCCTCTTGAGCACAATGTTTGTATTCACGAAGTGCACTTGGCTTTATAATTTAACTTGTGTTTTTTAATCATTAACGCGGCTTTTGATTGGCTGGTTATGAGGGAGTGTTTCTTACCACCGATTGGTGAGTGTAATTGGTCGTAATTGGGTGTAATTTATTCTATGTCAATCACCATCTGCCTCGCTCTAGGCTTTGTGGTTCCAGCTCGTAATTGGCGATTAATTTATTAGTGTCTATTGATTGTTTAGGATGAGTGTGAATACCCCCAATGATGACGTGTCCGTCTTGTCACTAGTCACTATATTGATGAGTTGTATGGTGATTAGACATGTTAACTGGCGGTGCCCGCTAATCATCGAATATTCCCGCGATTGTCATTTTTTAGTTGGTGAATGGATGCCAATTCTTAGTCCAGCTTCTCGCCCTCTTCGCGTACTTCCTCCTCCCCCGAGTGAACCTCATTAGGAGCGACAAGAGGGCAATAAAATCAACTTTTGCTTCCGGCCACAGAAATGAAAAAAAATGGAAAAAAATTAGCCTATCTCCCCCCCCCCCTATCCCCGTTTTCTTTGGGCGCTCCTCAGAGGTGTGGTGGAGGTCGACCCAAGGCGATGATTCCTTAAGTGTTGGTTTGGCGGGCCAATAGTCGTTCCCTGACGACGCCCCGTGCCCGGCCCTCCTGGTGTAATGATACGCGTCTACGATATAGAGACACTGCCCTTGAAGACCAGATGGTCACACTCCGCTCCTGTGCCAGGTAAGTTCACTACGGGCTCACCATAGCCCGTGCTACTTGCCCCGCTCCTGTGCCAGGTAAGTTACGGGCTCACCATAGTCCGTGCTACTTGGAACTTGTTCCAAGTAACTGAATCTATAACAACAACAACAACCAGATGGTACAAGCCCATTTATGAACATTTGTTCTTTTTTTCCGCATTGATTCTAGTTAACGCAGGGGATAATTATATGTATTTTTTTCAATAATGTGTGTATATCACGAAAATAAACACGTGATTAAAAATGTGACAGTGTCAGACCACGGAGGAAAATTGAAACAGGAATTTCCTTAAGTACTTTCGTATATTAATACATCTTCAGAAGGAGTTTTTCAATCATATTAAATTAGAAGAGTATGACAGCTTGCTGAAATCTATGCTAGGAAAAAACCCTCAACCTTTCTCTCAGCGACTCACAGTGGAAACAGGCCTCCCTTCCTGTCAGACTCGGAGGCCTTGGCGTGCGCACAGCAACACAAATTGAGGTACCAGCGTTTCTGTCCTCTTCAGTGGGGTCTGACAACTTGGTGAAGGAAATCCTACCTGAGCACCTAGTTCAACAGGCTGGGGTACATGATCCCAGCTTCACAGACTGCACAACCAAATGGGTCTCTCTCGCAGGACCAGCACCCCAACCACCGCCTTCTGAAGCCCATAAGCAATCTAGCTGGGATCGCCCCATTGCCGACCAAGAAGCTGCGACTTTGCTAGAAGCTGCGACAACACCACATGACACTGCCCGACTTAGAGCTGTAGCAGCTCCCCATGCAGGAGACTCCCTATTAGCAACCCCAATGTCAGCAACCGGCACCCGTCTCACACCGCAGGCCCTCCGAATTGTTGTGGCTCTCCGCCTCGCTGCCCCAATCCACACCGAATACAGGTGTATTTGCGGCGAAGCAGAGGCCGACAGGTACGGACGGCATGGCCTTCTCTGCCAAAGAACAGGAGGATGGCATGCAAGACACGGCGAGGTTAACGACATTATTAAGAGAAGCCTTACCACGGCCGGTTGTCCAGCAGAGAGAGAGCTCCGTTACCTAATGCCCCGCAACTCTGATGAGCCTGTCGGTCGCCCAGACGGGATCACGGTGAACCCCTGGAAGAATGGTAGACAGTTGGTGTGGGACTACATTTGCGTTTCAGTCTTAGCCAACACCTATGTTAACTTCAGTGCTGCACAGGCAGGAGGTGCTGCCAATCACCGGGAAGCAGCCAAGTCACGTAAATACGGAGTGATCACCACTACAATTTTGTCCCCATTGCCTCAGAGACACTTGGTGCCTGGGGAAAATTAGTGCTGCAAGTTTTTTGAAGGAGCCGGGGTCCAAGTTAATTGAAACAACTAGAGACCCTAGAGCCGCCAGTTTTCTCTTTCAGCGCCTTAGTGTGGCGATCCAGAGAGGAAATGCTCACTGCATCCATGGTTCCTGCCCGCCATCTGAGGAGCTGGAAGAGCTCTACAACTTGTGATAAGTAGTCTTGTACCTTGCATGTAACCAATGTTGTAACCCTTTTTGTGTAATGAAATCTTAAAATAAAGGTAAATAAATAATATATACACACACACTAAAAGAATAGGGGTGGTAGGAGAAGAAAATATCAAAGTGTTCATTGAGGATCCACAAGGTCTTCTCCAAGTACTCATTATTTTCTTCTCCGAGGCTACGGGCCCCTACACTTGCACCAGAGGTGGTATCCCATTATATATTATATATATATTATATATATATTACATATATTCTTGGGTTTTGTTCAATATGTAGTTATTTCGGCGTTTCTCTTGTTAAGGTGATGTTATGGGCTTGCCTCATGTGATGTTTTGGGAGCATCTGACTGAAGATGACAGATCAAACAGATACAGGTGACAGCCTTCGTGGGGGCAGGTGTACAGGTGTACCACGTCTGATTCCTGTAAAGGATTCTCTGTCGGCTTCAGGCTGTTTTTTTTTATCGAGGTCATTGGTCTTCTTTGTTTTATAATTTCTGAAGATGTCTAAGTTTGGGTTGGGGGGGGGGGCTTTTTACTCTTTATACGTATATTTTCTTTCCGTATTCTTTCCTCTTTCTTATATTCATTGTGCATGGTGGATTTGTGATATAATTTTATTGGAGGTGTTAATGTGGTTTCTGTTCTCGGTTCAGGATTGTACCAGCGGTCCTGGTGTCGTCTTGAAGTGGTACTGATCACGTGGTTACTGTGGCCATTGGTCACCAGTACATGTACTCACCTAGTTGTGCTTGCGGGAGGTTGAGCTCTGGCTCTTTGGTCCCGCCTCTCAACCGTCAATCAACTGGTGTACAGATTCCTGAGCCTACTGGGCTCTATCATATCTACACTTGAAACTGTGTATGGAGTCAGCCTCCACCACATCACTGCCTAATGTATTCCATTTACTAACTACTCTGACACTGAAAAAGTTCTTTCTCATGTCTCTGTGGCTCATCTGGGTACTCAGCTTCCACCTGTGTCCCCTCGTGCGTGTACCACCCGTGTTAAATAATCCATCCTTGTCTAACCATGTCAATTCCCCTGAGAATTTTGTATGTGGTGATCATGTCTTGTGTTATCCCTTTCAAACTCCCTAATCACCTTGCTCCATTTAGGGTCATGGGTTAGTGTGCCTCGTCCAATGAGTTGAGAACACTAGCTTTGTATCTCTGGAGGCACTCCCCCCCCTCCCCCTCCCCCTACCCCTACCCCTCCCCCTCCCCCTCCCCACCGTTTAGGCATAATCATATGTTTGTAGGCTTGAACACGGTGATCAAGAGAGAACTTGCTAAGCAACTCCAAAGGATACCTGATCAATCAGGCTGTGACTCATACGTCAGGCTGCGAGCAGCCGCGTCCAACAGCCTGGTTGACCAGACCACCAACCAGGAGACCTGGTCGAGGACCGGGCCGCGGGGTCGCTAAGCCCCGAAACCATCTCAAGGTAACCCTCAAGTTGGTACATACGCTGGTGCTTAGAGATGCTAATTAAGACCCACCGCTCCTGTGCCAGGTAAGTCCACTACGGGCTCGCCATAGCCCGGGGCTACTTGCCCCGCTCCTGTGCCAGGTAAGTTACGGGGTCACCATAGCCCGTGCTACTTGAAACTTGTTCCGAGTAGCTGAATATATAATAACAACGTGTCCAGCGTAGGATAACAAAGTTAATCCCCCAAATTAGAAACCTGCCATATGAAGAAAGATTAACAAAGCTTAAATTGCATTCACTGGAAAGGCGAAGAGTTAGGAGTGACATGAAATCGACACAACACAGAACACGAAACAATGGGTAAAAATTGGATAAGTTTAGATTTAGGAAAGAAGTGGGTAAATACTGGTTCGGTAACAGGGTTGTTCATTTATGGAACCAATTACCGCGTAACGTGGTGGAGGTGGGGGCCCTTGATTGTTTCAAGCGTGGGTTGGACATGTATATGATTGGGATTGGGTGGTTATAAATAGGAGGTGCTTCGTATGGGCCAATAGGCCTTCTGCAGTTACTTTTATTTTTAAGTTCTTATGTTCATCTTCATCAACCAATCGAGGTAAACACTCTGATAAGAGAGATAAAGGACAGTTGGAATTGACATAACATGCACAATCCGTCTCCTGCGGCACACAACAACTCGATAGCAACAGTGGCATATGCAAGGTAACAACGGTCTTCAATCATCTGAACAAAGATGAATTTAGAATCCCTTGTACCACAGCTATATTACAAATATTAGTGAATAAATAGAATACATTCATAATTAGAGATGTGGTGGAGGTCAAACTCCACAACACAGCTTCAAGTGTAGATGTGACGGAAGCCAAAGGGATTGAGATCCTGTGTACTAGTCGATTGGGAAGTATCAGCACCTATGCTATCCCTGGTGGCTGTAATTAACCTAAATGAGAGAGCTAATACCTTCTCCCCTATACCACTGTCTGGGGAAGAGTGTCAAAAGATATTGGGATTATAAAAAGGATGTTGGAAGATCAAGCTACAGTTACGGGCTATTCATGCCCGTGCCACCTCTTGGGGTGGCTTAATCTTTATCAATCATCAATCAAGCTAGAGTGATGCTTGTAAAAATGGCTCTTCGAATTCAACTCGGATAAATACAAGGTATTTAGAATTATGGAGGGAGCCATTTAACGGTATGCAATTGAAAGAAAACTTCTTCCTGAATTTGAAAAAGGGGGGGACGGTCATGGAAGCAGTCATGACCTACTGAGCCGGTTGGCCGAGCGGACAGCACGCTGGACTTGTGATCCTGTGGTCCCGGGTTCGATCCCGGGCGCCGGCGAGAAACAATGGGCAGAGTTTCTTTCACCCTACGCCCCCTGTTACCTAGCAGTAATATAGGTACTTGGGTGTTAGTCAGCTGTCACGGGCTGCTTCCTGGGGGTGGAGGCCTGGTCGAGGACCGGGCCGCGGGGACACTAAAAAGCCCCGAAATCATCTCAAGATAACCCCTAGCCTATTCTAACAACAAAACCCATAGATACAGCACTCTACCCCATAGATACAATACTGTACCCCATAGATACAGTACCTTTATTACAGTCTGACAGATAGCTATGGAAATTACATTCAACTTAGATAAGCTCCATCGACATGATTGGAAAATAATCGCGTCATAATAATATGGAAAATACCTACACCGACCAGTCAGTTAACGGCATTAGTGACCTAGAATGTTGCCAGTCAGTAGCCTATAGGCTCACCCGCCGCCTAACGGCAGACGCTGGGAGATGCATGATAAACATCTCAGATTTCTATTTACATATATGAAGAATCGTCGTCTACTGCTCGAAAAATATTGCATGTACCTTTTACAGTACAAAGAACACGCTTTATGTTGCTATATATATATATATATATATATATATATATATATATATATATATATATATATATATATATATATATATATATATATATATATATATATATATATATATATACAAGATCCCCCCTAATCTTTACGCAGGTAGGTAGCCTCTTGCAAGGCTGATCAATCTACAGAGGCAGCGCCGCGCCACCGCCAACATTGGCCGCTGCGCTTGGTGTGGTGGAGTGTGGCGGGGAGGTAAGGGCCAAGTTGGCCGAGAAATTGCACCACTAGCGACTCCCGACAACCGACTGTCTTCCACGAACTTAGTGACTTGCTTGGCCGTGTTCGGGCCCTGATGACCAAGTAACTTCTTGTAAGTTATCAACATCTTCTTCTGCGTACGTTTTATGTCATCTCTTCTTCTCCACGTTTGGCGGAATTCCAAGACCGTCTCGCCACTTTGCGACCCGACGGGCCGGGGTTTGTTCTTGAGAGTGGCCAAGAAATGAAGAGTGTAAATGTGTCATGATGGCTGATAGTTAATGAAGAAGGTGTGTGTGTGTTGGAGGGAAGCGAAGAGTCGGCAACCGCGCAGGCCAGTCAGCGCAGGCGACTCCGCACACGACTCGAGACGCTCCCCTGCCTCAGTTCGGTCACGACTGGCGAGGGCTACGGACGTGCTGCGCTTGGGTCCGTCAGCTTTGCTAGCACATTTTTTTCATTCCTTTTTGGATGGTTGGAGCTTGTTATCCTGTCGAATGGTGACCACCTTGGTGTGAAATAGTGAAGACGTCAGCAAAGACCATCGCAGCGGTCCAAAAGTTCAGAAATTAAAAATCAAGAAAGAAAAGAAAGTGAAATTATTAAATTTTTTGCTGTAAATTCTATTAATTAAAGTGTTAATCGATTTTGTTTGTGAACGCAGTTTTCTCTCCGAAAGCTCATCCAAATTAAAAAAGTATATATATACATATATATCAAGTGTGACGAGTCTTAGTTAAGACCTCAAGTTGCCATACACCTGCCGCTTGACTTCGGCAGATCTCGGAAGAAAAAGAAAAAAAGCCGAATCTCTTCATCTCACTTAAGTGATTTTATTTTTTGAGAGACTGGTGCTAGCGAGAGATTGTCTCATGGCCGGATGGTGAGCCAAGGTGTGACACCTCCGGGTAGCGTTAAACCGGACAGCGGATTACAGCAGCCACTTTATCACTGAAGACTCCAGATAAGACCAACACGTACTAAATATGGTAAGTCTTTTAAATGATATCAGTAGACTTTAAGACAGATATCTTTAGATTACTTCTTTAAACGGGAGCGTTTTAACACTTTTATCACTTAATTTAAGAGTTTTATCAGGGATCTTGAACTCTTGTTATCATCAGTAATCTTAACTGGACACATTATATTTGTATTATTATGCAATCATTAACCTTTTTTTCAAATGTATATTTTTGGTTGGTGAAATTTAGGCATTTTTAAGTATACTTTGATCGAAATAAACTTTGGAACAGCGAGCCAGGTATTAAAGTTGGAACAGCGAGCCAGGTATTAAAGTTGGAACAGCGAGCCAGGTATTAAAGTTGGAACAGCGAGCCAGGTATTAAATTGGAACAGCGAGCCAGGTATTAAATTGGAACAGCGAGCCAGGTATTAATAAGTTGGAACAGCGAGCCAGGTATTAAATTGGAACAGCGAGCCAGGTATTAAAGTTGGAACAGCGAGCCAGGTATTAAATTGGAACAGCGAGCCAGGTATTAAGTTGGAACAGCAAGCCAGGTATTAAATTGGAACAGCGAGCCAGGTATTAAAGTTGGAACAGCGAGCCAGGTATTAAAGTTGGAACAACGAGCCAGGTATTAAACTAGATATAGACGAGCTTAAAAGAACCGACCTATTGCATCTTGTATACCAAACAAAAATTATCTATACCGTCTTAAACAAAGCACCTGCGCGGTGTTGAGCGGACACAAGTTGAGCACCTGCGCGGTGTTGTGCCGAAATACACCTGCGCGGCGATGTTTATCTAGCGCTCGTGTGTGTTTTCATATTGTATTTTTTTGCAACACCTGTTCCTCGATGCACTTGTACACACAGGATTGATTTGTTTTTGCGATTTGCAGCTGCACTAAGGCGATATCAATACATCTAGCAGCACATTGTTATTGTCAATGAAGGTGTGAGATGAATGTTGCAAAGCTTTGAGGTGTTTACATATGTATAGGGACAGCTTTGAGGTGTTTTCACATGTACGGGGGCAGCGTTGAGGTGTTTTCACATGTACGGGGCAGCTTTGAGGTGTTTTCACATGTACGGGGGCAGCGTTGAGGTGTTTTCACATGTACGGGGGCAGCGTTGAGGTGTTTTCACATGTACGGGGGCAGCGTTGAGGTGTTTTCACATGTACGGGGGCAGCGTTGAGGTGTTTTCACATGTACGGGGGCAGCGTTGAGGTGTTTTCACATGTACGGGGGCAGCGTTGAGATGTTTTCACATGTACGGGGGCAGCGTTGAGGTGTTTTCACATGTACGGGGCAGCGTTGAGGTGTTTTCACATGTACGGGGCCAGCGTTGAGGTGTTTTCACATATACGGGCCAGCGTTGAGGTGTTTTCACAGGTACGGGGGCAGCGTTGAGGTGTTTTCACAGGTACGGGGGCAGCGTTGAGGTGTTTTCACATGTACGGGGGCAGCGTTGAGATGTTTTCACATGTACGGGGCAGCGTTGAGGTGTTTTCACATGTACGGGGCCAGCGTTGAGGTGTTTTCACAGGTACGGGGGCAGCGTTGAGGTGTTTTCACATGTACGGGCCAGCGTTGAGGTTTTCACATGTACGGGGGCAGCGTTGAGGTGTTTTCACATGTACGGGGGCAGCGTTGAGGTGTTTTCACATGTACGGGGGCAGCGTTGAGGTGTTTTCACATGTACGGGGGCAGCGTTGAGATGTTTTCACATGTACGGGCCAGCGTTGAGGTGTTTTCACATGTACGGGGGCAGCGTTGAGGTGTTTTCACATGTACGGGGCAGCGTTGAGGTGTTTTCACATGTACGGGGCAGCGTTGAGGTGTTTTCACATGTACGGGGGCAGCGTTGAGGTGTTTTCACATGTACGGGGGCAGCGTTGAAATGTTACACACACATGTAGAGGGAATCGTTATGGTGTTATGGTGTTACATGCACAAGGAGAGTGTTGTGGTGCTACACTTTGCTACAAGTCTTTCTGGGTTGCACTATTGTGTTAACAGTGTGTAGGAGGAAAGTAGAAATAGCCTAAGCTACTCTTTCCTTTTGATATGTATTTTGTCTCAATAAACGTACTATATAAACTTACGTGGATTTTCGTGGATAATGCAAGATGTAATTTCTTTTAGGGGAAAATTTGGCCCGTTTTCCACGATGTAAACTCTGATTTTATTGAGTAGGCTGCTGCTAATGGTTAATTATTTAATGCATTGTCATTGTCAGAAAAATTATTTGCAACATTGAATAAAAATGTATTTTGTATTTGAATTTTTTTGCAAGACGTAAAATAGCTTTTAGCCTTTTGGTTATTTTTACATTGTAATATATAATATCCAAAGTAATGATTTCATTGATCGTCGGACTGGGAACGATATGCAATTGTTATCAAGGATTTTTTTGTTTCAAAACACTGATGCAGAAATAACATCCCTCATTTTTTGTGTCAATTGGTATTTACTGTTTGATAATCCGTGAAACATATTATATGTGTGTGTGTGTGTGTGTGTGTGTGTGTGTGTGTGTGTGTGTGTGTGTGTGTGTGTGTGTGTGTGTGTGTGTGTGTGTGTGTGTGTGTGTGTGTGTGTTGGTTGTCGTTACGAGTCGAAGCAGCACTCCGTAGAGAGCACAACATACCCATAGTATGGCAATAATGTACAGGGCATCTATGCCCCCCTTTTGCGGTACCCTCAGTTTCCGACCCCCCACCTCCCCCCAGAGTGTGGACGGGCCGTGTTTTACGATTGTGTATCTTTAGGCCTCCCCATTGGCTACGCCCCATTGACCATGCTGCCAACATTTCCGCGTGATACAGGCTCTCATTACCTCGTTTGGTTAGACTGAATGCTGAAGCAACAGGGTTTTTTTTGGTGAAGCTTTGAGTGATTCGTATAGTGGTTGATGCAGTGGAAGCGATGGACTGATAGTATGAAGCTTCCAGCTTGGGCGCTCGCTAGGGGAGGCGGGAGACCCCATATAGTTTGGCCATAAACCCAGGGTGTGTGGTTGATCTTGAACTACAAAGGGCACGAACCAAGTGTTTGTGTGGTGGAGGGATGGAACACAGGATGGCGACTCTGATTTGGAATGTGTCCGTTTGTTTTTGCGCGTTATAATACGATCTGAGCAGGTAAATTGACGCTTTCAGACTTCGAGTATACCAGCATACTAGGGTATGCTTACCTAGGTGGGGTACATTGTTGAACACCACTAAGGAAATCTAGCGCAAGAGCAAATTTCGTGTAGTTTAGTTAGCCTGTGTAAAAGTAGGAAAAATAACTTGAGCACTGGGGGGGTCCTGCTATTTTAACCAAATCTACCCAGTTGAAATCTTTGAATTAGACGAGACAGTAGAGCAAGTGTAATTCTGCATTTCAATAACAGTATAGAGGCGCCTTACACCTGTAATCAAACGACAATCTTGTGAATAAAAGAAGTGTAGTGAGACGCACGACCTCTGAGCGGACTCGTATAGCTAGGATAGTCAAAGGAATCGCGCGGGAAGTGAGCGAGCGCGCCTTAGAGGGCGCGAGAGCTGCGGAAGAAGGAGCACGCTGTCTGCCTGGCACAAGTATCCCTTTGTTCCCTGTAGGAGAGGAGGACTAGCCTCGCTATGCTCCGACGGCACGCTCCTCTATCCTCTACATAGCCCCCCTCTGGCGTCTGGAAGAACTCCAGGCTACTTATATGGATCCTACCTACCTAGTCCTGGTGGAAGCGCCTCTATTGTTACCCTCTAATAAAGTGTTATAAAAGTATGTTGATCGATTGATAAAGATTAAGCCACCCAAGAAGTGGCACGGGCATGAATAGCCCGTAAACAAGTATGTTAGAATTAAAGTGGTTTTTATATCTGTACATTTTCTATACCGTATCAGTTAAAATTACGTAGGCTACAAGGGTACAGTGGTTCTTTGCTTGTTGCTCGTTTGCTTGAGTGCAGGTCCTTCACTCAGCATCGCGAGTTTATTGGGTACAAAAACACATTGGGAGAAAATTTCGCAACTAGGCTAATCAGTAACTTAATTCATAGTTTCAAAATTTGACTAGGCTACTGTGTATAATGAATAACATAAAAATCTACTGCGTAAGTTATCAGTTCGCCTTAAGAGGGTTGACTTTTAGCCTAAACTACTAAACGAACATTCTTACCATTCTTTACGATAACGTTTTCTGTGCCAACAGCTTATTCTGTAAGAACCGTAATTCTAACAGACCGTATCTGTATTTTGCAGTGCAACGTGTGGTACCAACACAAGACATATTTTGTACTGGCTGTTACATCCCTGTAGGGCTAACAACCCTGTAGCTAGCTGGCAGTGGGCTAACAGCCTTGTAGCTAGTTGGCAGTGGGCTAACAGCCTTGTAGCTGGCTGGCAGTGGGCTAACAGCCTTGTAGCTGGCTGGCAGTGGGCTAACAGCCTTGTAGCTGGCTGGCAGTGGGCTAACAGCCTTGTAGCTGGCTGGCAGTGGGCTAACAGCCTTGTAGCTGGCTGGCAGTGGGCTAACAGCCTTGTAGCTGGCTGGCAGTGGGCTAACAGCCTTGTAGCTGGCTGGCAGTGGGCTAACAGCCTTGTAGCTAGTTGGCAGAGGGCTAACAGCCCCGTAGTTGGCAGTGGGCTAACAGCCCCGTAGTTGGCAGTGGGCCGTAGTTGGCAGTGGGCTAACAGCCTTGTAGCTGGCTGGCAGAGGGCTAACAGCCCTGTAGCTGGCCGTGCCACCATTGTGGCCACTGACGAGGCTCTGATAACATTTCCTGTGTTGTGGAGTGGACGGTGGGAGCGGAAGGGCAGTCGTATCTGTGTAGCGCGTGGAAGTGGTCGTTATCCATGTTATTATTCATCATTTCCGCTGTGGGGTAGCCCGTGTGGAGAAGGGTTAAATGTCAACTGATCTAATGTGGCGTTTACATTTGCCGAAACAAATTGATATGGGAACACCTGATAATGGCAGAGGAATGGCGTTCGATTGAGTCAGAGTCGCATTGGAATTGGATTTTGTACCCTCCATTATCAGTTTTTGCCAGGTAGGACAAGGCTTAATTAGGGATAATTAGGCCTGAGCTACTCGTGGAAATCTTATTATCCCAAAACTATTTATTACAAATTCGATTTTATTTCAAATCATGTAAATCCATGTTAAAAAATTAATTGGTTTGATGGCCTGATTTATTAAGCAGGATTGCAGACATTAACCAAGCTTGTACAGTAGTCGACTTTGTTGACACTACACTAAGGCTTATATGAGCCTTTTCTCTTAAGGCATTTACGGGATAGGGCAATACATCAAATTGGTGAGTTATATAATTGAGTCAACATATATGAGTTGGTCTATGATTCCCCACCACTCCCCTTCGTCCTCCCCTTCTCCCTCTCATTCTCCTCCAATACCACCTCCCCACCACCTTCTCCCCCTCCCCACCATAACCTTCTCCACTGCTCAGTGTGCTACATGGTATCCAGTTTAAATATATTGCATTTAAACTAATGTTTAATGTTGTATATAAGGGCTTATGTAGGCTAGCCTGGATCCTTGCATTTTAGGCCAAGGTATAGAAAATCCTGTTTATATATAGGCTAACATGTTTCCAATACTAACCTAAGCCTAGCTAAACAGCGCTAGATGTCGAGACCCAACAATAAGGTTTCGAGTCTTGGAAGAAAGATATTCGGTCTCAAACTGTCACATGCTCCTTATCGGGCGGATGCGATAAAATGAGATGGGTTGCCAACTAATGTTTTTATTGAACAATTTAGTAGGTTATAAGCGCTTGGAATTTTCTGCTAGAAGAACAGGCAAGGTTTCAACCCGTTTCTGATGATAAGTTTGGCGTTGGCTTCGTGTTGGATGTACAAGCAGCCTATTGTATGGATATTGGCTTGAGCTTCAGTGATGCACAGTGTGTGTAGGCTGCTGCCGGTTAGCAAGACTGCACTCGCTTTCTTCATCCATGTGAGAATTAGCATCCCAGGTCCCATTATGGGACGGTTTTCACAGTCTCACTCTGGTAGGCTATGGTGTACCGTTAGTCTTAGTTTCATTTCCTAAATCTCCTTACTTCTGGTTGGTGGTCTGGTCAACCAGGCTGTTGGACCCGGGCATCTAATTCAACTCTCACTAAATACTTTTTATTTTCAAAGTGAGCATCATCGCCTTCACAGTAGTTATCCCCCCCCCCCCCCGTAGCTTACGGGACGATGTAGTACATATGAACTAGCATAGGGCAAGGTTTGTAGTGCATAGATCTAAGCTCTTAAGACGAAAGACCCTGTAGTATAGTAATTAGTAACAAGTAGGCTAGATTCCAGTTTGCATGCAGCACGGGGGGCTTGACCTGACATGGGTCAACATTGGCCCATGATGGCTGCTGACCTGACTCACATATGACCTGTAAAAGGTATCTACCTGACTAGGTAGGAAGGAGTGAGGGAAATAGGGGGTGGGGTTAGGCAAGGCGCGGTCCTCACCCGCATTAATGTTCCAGCACCCACCTCACACGCTGAAGAAATTAATGCAAATGGATGGACCATAGACACAGCTCTTGATTGGAGCAAGCAGTTCGTATCCAAGGGTCGGCAGACATGTGTCTTGTGACTAAGTATTATCAGTAAATTTTTACCCCCCTGATGGGTTGTGTTAAACTGCCCAATGGGTTATCTGTTGCTAGTGATTCATTATCAGTGTACAAAGCCTCATTATTCTCCGTTATTGTTCTTTAAATATTCAGTTAAACTATCACCATTGCAAGGGATAATTTTCTAGGCCTAGGGAGGGGGGAGATACATTTTATAATGTATACACTAGGCTAGGTGTGTAGGGATTGTCGTCCAAGCCAGGAGACTACCTGATAACCCTATAAATGGGACCAATAGCACAGGTGTTGGGTCGTCTAGGTGAGGGTATACACCTAGTGTTTTGGGGTTACCTTACCTTGAGGTTACCTTGGGGTGATTTCGGGGCTTAGCGACCCCGCGGTCCGGTCGTCGACCAGGCCTCCTGGTTGCTGGACTGGTCCAACAGGCTGTCTGTTCACTGCGTCCACTACGGGCTACTTGGAACTTTTTGTTCCAAGTAGCTGATTCTAAAATAACAACAACAACGGCTATCTGTTCAGGCAATGCGTGAGAATTCATTATAGACTATTTGCAGGTATTTGGGCAGCCAAAGCGCATGGGTGTCATTTATTTAAAATCAATAGGCAAGGCGTAACAGGCCATTATATAGGCGCCAGAAGGCCATTATATAGGCGCGTTTAAGCTTGTGTTCACCCTTTGTAACTAAATGGTAGGAATGGCCAGTAAGAAATTGCACACTAAACCCCTATAGGTTAAACTAATTTTGCTTCCTTTAGTATGAGATAGTATTGTCTAATTGTATTAGAAGGTTGGTAATTCTGTTGAGGTAGACATCTGATAGCTAGGCTAGAAGGCGGGACACAAGAGCAAGAGTCTACTTTCAAATATGAAAAGATTCAGGAGCATGCATGCGGTCAGGAAATAGGGTAATAAAGTTGTATCCTGTAGGGGGTGCTGCCTTAATTTGACTCGTACGCAAATACCTCCTACCCTGCCCTCCCCTCTGCTTCACTTACCTATCATCAGTAACCTCAGGCGAGCGCATTAATGTAGATTTTTTTCCATTTCATTGCGCGTAAGTACACTTGCGGTGCTGACAAGGAATTCTGATTGCGTTCAAGTACGTCCTCTTGCGTGTGCACGGGTTTGCTGTACGAAAACGTTTTGCGTACATAGGCTAGGTTATGAGCTCCTTCACTGCGCAGCTCTAGAAATTTAGGTGCGCCGTATACGTTTTGTGTACGCGTCGGTTTTGTACGTGTGCCGCGCATGTAGGTCTGTGGGAGGATATACCCGCAGGGTGCAACCCACACTCCGGTCCGCTAGCTCCGGTAGGCTAGCGTGTGGAGGGCTGCCACTTCCAGGGGGATTTAATTGAGGGTTGGTGACTTGGCAGATCCTGTTTTATTTTGGTCTCTCTGTA
Source organism: Procambarus clarkii (assembly GCF_040958095.1). NCBI lineage: Eukaryota > Metazoa > Arthropoda > Malacostraca > Decapoda > Cambaridae > Procambarus > Procambarus clarkii. The sequence continues at coordinate 23,441,381 of NC_091180.1, read as the reverse complement.
TTTTGACTAATAAATTAGCTTCCCTGAAGCTTCCCTAAATTAGCTTGTTTGTGGTTAACGGTGTTTGAGTAATGTGTGTGTGTGTACTCGTCTAATTGTGCTTGTGGGGGTTGAGTTTGGGCTCTTTGGTCCCGCTTCTCAACCGTCAATCAACTGGTATAGAGATTCCTGAGCCTATTGGGCTTTTATATCTATATTTGAAAATGTGTATGGAGTCTGCCTTCACCACATTTACCACATCCACATAGTGCATAATATTTGTTAACTACTCTGGCACTGAACAAGTTTTTTCTAATGTCTCTATGGTTAATTAGAGTACTCTACCTGTGTCCCCTTGTGCGTGATGCACCTGTGTAAAATAATGTATTAGTCTACCCTATCAATTCATTTGAGAACTTTGTATGTGATGATCATGTCTTCTCTAACTCTTCTGTTTTCCAGCGACGTGAGATTTACTGCCCGTAATCTCTCCTCGTAGCTCATACCCCTCAGCTCAGGTACTAGTCTGGTGACATACCTTTGAACCTTCTCCAATTTAGTCTTGTGCTTGACTAGATATGGACTCAAAGTCAAGCATACCCTGTGGAAAATAATTTATGTATATCAGAAACAGGATAGGTCCAAGTATAGAACTCTGTGGGACTCCGCTGGTGATATCACGCCATTCCTTTTATTTACATATATAAGAGTTCTTACATTCTCATAAAGCCACTATTTTGAAGTCTCACCCTTCACAATAACTCTGCTTCCTATTGCTTAGGTACTCCCTTATCCACTGGAACACACTGGTTGCTTCTCCAGCTTATGCACCATCCTCTTATGACTGTGTCAAAGGCTTCTTGGCAGTCCAAGAAAATGCAATCAGCCTGCCGTTCTCTTTCTTGCTTAATCTGTTTCACCTGGTTGTAGAATTCTATTAAACCTGAGGAAAGATTTGCCATCCCTAAACCCATGTTAGTGGTGTGTGTCTCTCTCCAGGTGTGTTACCAGATTTTTCTCACGATCTTCTCCATCACCTTGTATGGTATACAAGTTAAGGACACTGGCCTGTATACACAGTTCAGCGCCTCTTTGTTGCCCTTGTTGTATAATGGGACTACGTTACCTGTCTTCCATATTTCTGGTAGGTCTCCGGTTTCCAGTGACTTATTATACACCATGGAGAGTGGCAAGCAAAGTGCTTCTGCACACTTGTAGTATCCATGGTGAGATTCCGTCCGGTCCAACAAACAGCCTTTCTCAAATCTAGATCCACCCGATAACTCCTAACCTCATCTCTGGTAATTTCGAAATCTTCCAAAGCTGCCAAGTTACTACCGCCACCGCTATTAGTTTAGTGTGTGTGTGTGTGTGTGTGTGTGTGTGTGTGTGTGTGTGTGAGGGGAGCTGGAAAACACGTATGTTAGGTACAATCGGCATTCTCTAAGTAGTGAGGCGTCCACAGGTAACGCCCCTATACCTGTACCCGAGCGCCGGTTGCTCTTAGCGTTCTATCATATTTTGTTTATAACCCAACACCTGTGGCACTCGTGGTTGGTGCCGCGAGGGGTGCCTCACGTGGACCCTTGTAGCAGAGCGTGGCACTGGCTCTCCCGCCTCGCAGATTCTCCAGACTTGGGGAAAATTAACGGGTAAATGAGCTCATGCGTCGTGTCCGTCAACAAGGGGACGATGCTTGTGGGTGGCCTTACCGACCCTTTACCCCCTGTTCCCCCCCCCCCCTCCACCACCCACCCCCACCCAAATCACCAGCACCCCCTTCCCCCCCCCCCCATCCGCCCTGCCAATCAGCCCCCCCAATCCCCCTCCCGCCTACCTGACCAGCCAGGTCCCCCCCTCCCTCCCTCCTCCCCAATCACCACCTGTGTTCGGGGTGGTGTTGAGAAGTTGTTTAGGCGTAAAGTAGTTGTGCTGTTGGGTAGTTGTGTTGTTGGGTAGTTGTGCTGTTGGATAGTTGTGTTGTTGGATAGTTGTTGGGTAGTTGGTAGTTGTTGAAAGTGAACGCTTGTACCTTGTTTTGAAAATACTTAAGTCTCTTAACCTCTCACCTGCGCACCTTATTCCCGTCTGCCTACTTAATACTGGTAAGCTGCCCTTAATGGCTCTAGGTAGGCCAGCATACTTGGGTGTGTGTGTGTATATATGTAAATTGCAAAATTGATGTATATTCGTGGACCCTCTCTTCTACCCGTCCTCCTAACAGAACGTCGCATTTTGACGTACTTACCTAAGGTAAGTACGTCAAAATGTACCTTACCTAAGGTAAGGTACATTTTTAACGTGCCCAAGGTCAAAAATTGTCGTACTAGAAAATGGTAGCGGCTCGCGAAAGTGACGTACTGTCTCGTTTTCTATTCAGGGTCCTCTGGTAGGTTAGGAATAGGGCACTTTTAGTATTGCCTAGGCTACATTTACTAATTTGGTTTCATAAAGTTCTGTTATTTCAATCTGTTCAGCTCATAAAGAGTTCATAAGAATCCTTACCTCCCTGTTCTTTATACCAGTTTGTTGAACATTGTAAGTTATACAAGGAACTTCGTGTGATAATTTATGAACAAACTGGAATTGTTCCATCGAATATTCTGTTCTTCTATTCAGGAACTTTATTGGTAACAAGTTACATAAATCATTACAATACTGACTGGACATAACAGGTGTACAGCAGTCTAAATCACCCTCATAAATGGCATATATATTGGATAAACAAAATGCAGTTTACTACAGAGCGGTGATAAGATATTGGCGCAGTTTATATTACAAAATTGGGGTGATGAGAAGACAATTTTAAAGAATATACCCAAACTACAGGATAAAGTTAAAGACATTTCGCAAAATCATTCATTATATACACTACTCGTTCTTAAGTCGTATTTCCCACTAATTAAAGTTGATTTTTCTGGAAAAGTTGAAGTGGCAGGTGATATCAGTGAAAAAGTATTTTGAGTTTTGCTGGATTGGCGATTCTCTTCAGACAAAAGGATATCATTTGTTTGTGAATGATTTCCTCAAGTGCAGGTGAGGACATGGGGGTCAATGAGTGCGAGGATGGGTACCCAGGGTACCTCTTGAACATTTATGTTCAAGAGGTACCCTGTTCAAAATTGAGCCTTTCCAAGGTCAGCATTCCCCAATGGGTCTTCTACCTAGGTAGCCAGCCAGCCAGCCAGCTTCATGGGCTGGTCGACTCCCGCGCGGCAGGCTGGTCCCACCTACCCCCCCCCCTCAATGGGTACCCAAGCTCCACTTGTTCTTCGTTGGAAGGCAGGTGTGTGTGTGTTCTCTCCTAGCTCGAAGAGCGAGACTCATCCAATCATATCAGCCTTCATGTTGTGCATCGAGTGTGTTGGCTATGCTTATAGCCAAGCCCACGTTACCGGCGGGTTGAAACCATGCGCCAGCCAGGTTGGTTTAGACGAAATGGTCGAATTAAGTTAATTGTGGCAGTGGTGTGTGTGTGGAGCGCTCCCACCAGCACTCCCCCACCCCCTCCTCCCCCGCATGTGTATACCCTTGTCTTTCATGAGCTGTCATCTCGTTCCGGATTTAGATTATAAGAAGGTTATTGCCTTAAAATGTGCAAGTTTTGACGAATTTAAAAGGTATCTGCAGATCTGTATGTGGAATATAAAGGAGTACGTTATCTTTATAAGTAGTTAGAGCTTGGGGAGATAGGCTATATTGAGTAGTCAGATTGTGTAATTCTTGTACTTGCGGTCCACACCTCGCTACCCTTTTCCTAGCTAGCCGGAGACAGGATACTGTTGACTTTTTGTGTTCACCCAATTTGTTGCGGGGTGTCGGGGGGGCTTGTAGACCCTTTTCCGATATTCCAGCAGCATGGGATGGCAAAATACATGACCAAAAGCGTCTCAGAGGCAATAAAATTGGCTATCCGTCGACAAATAAACCATCAAACGGTGTACTTGTTGGCAACTGTTGCCATCACAGTCGAGTTGGCCCCCGCTGCGCCGTTCCATTATAGCTGGCTTGTTTTCCCATATTGTTTCGGCCGCCGCGCGCCTAGTGTGGCCAATTACCTCGCTGAGCGGTAACCCTCACGATAATTGACGAAAACACGTGGAAGCCCGACCCAGCGTTAAATAGACCAATCCCCACCGAGTTTACATCTTCGGTGGGTGGATAAGGTTGCCACGTCGCCTGCGGTTCTCGTGTCGAAGGTATACTCTATTGTAAGTTGGTGTCTGGTTTGTTTGGCCTGGTATATATATGTGAATTTTAGGGCGCTTAACACCGAGTTGCTGGGACGTTCTTCGACTGTTTCTTGTTTGTCGTGCCTTCAAGCGAATGGGGTTGTCAGGTTGTGGGGAAAGGTTTGGACATCGGGATTTTTTTTTTTAGGAGACTTGATTCCGAAGGTTGTGGTGTTCTCGTGTGTGTGTGTGTGTGTGTGTGTGTGTGTGTGTGTGTGTGTGTGTGTGTGTGTGTGTGTGTGTGTGTGTGTGTGTGTGTGTGAACTTTGTGACAGAGCTGTTTACCTGTATGGAAGGGGAGGTGTGTGTGTGTGGTGTTTGTGTATGTTTGCGCGTGTGTATTGTGACCTAGGTGTATGTTTGCGCTACTGGTATACTTTTGTCAAAGACAGGAAGCTTGTTAGGCCTATCAGATTCTTCCCCCCCCCCTCCACCCGCGCGGTCACCCTTCTAGTTACTAGTCAGACCCAGCTACGCTTAACCGGACTTTCTCGATTGACACACTTTATCCGCTCAACGGCGTCGTATCTGTCCTCACCTACGCGTGTAGACGGGAGGTTAAACAATAGCCGTCTAGCCCCGTCCATTAGGAATGCACCCAAATGGTGTATAGTCATCCACCGGTGTTATATATAGTCTCTGTGTTCATCACTTAGAACATTTGACGACCTTGTCAAGTCCTTTTGATATCGTGTACGTTATCATCATATTCCCCCTCCTTGCTTCGCTATCGTGGTGAGAGAACGAGCTCCCAGTCTGTTACGGCATGTCCCCCTCCCTGTATCTCTGGAGGCAAGTTATTCAAGTGTATTGGTACTTTTATCATTTGACTGTTGCTGCAGATTCGAAAGTGTGTCTTATGTAGGTCGTATATAGCTTTTTGTAGGCCTTGTCTATCTAGGTTTCAGCAGGTTACTTTACATTTGCCAGTTTTACATAGGGTGTGATGTAGACGTTATTTTCTTGAGTGTTTTTTGAGGCTCTTTAAGTTACGAGCCTGGGGTCCATGTGTCGGCGGGTACAAGTCTGGGGTCCATGTGACGGGGATACGAACTTTGGGGTCTAGGGGACGGGGGAATAGGAACTTTGGGGTCTAGAGGACGGGGGAATAGGAACTTTGGAGTATAGGAGACGGGGTGAGCCTGGGATCCAGGAGACTGAGGAGATACGAACCTAGGACAGGGCCCCGGTGAAACGACTTAAACAGGTAGTCACGATACTGTTTTATGGTTGCGAGGTTAATACGATAAGGTCATATCATCCATGTGTCGTGTTAAACGGTGGGGCATTTGGTGTGCGGAGCCCCGCTGGGGACGGCTTTATGAATATGCAGGAGAGCAGCAGGTTTTCTGGGAAGCAAGCGCGCCTGCTGGTCGTAATTGTAGTGAGGAATGAAGCCATTAAATTGTCTGTACTTTTATGTTATTTTGATGGGTTTGTGGGGGAGGGGGGGAGGATGTTTGGAGGTGGATAGGTTAATCTACCTATCTTGTAGGTGGAGTAACCTATCCGCCTTCAGTTGAAGTCTGTCTCTCTCTCTCTCTCCCACACTAGAAAGGACTCATGCGCGCCCGTTCAGATTACGAGTCAGAAAATGATGGTAGCTTCAGAAATGTACGTCACGAAATTCCGATACTTAAATTTATAAACACTATGGCCTTCGTGAGGCGTTGGTTGTGACATGTAGGGAAGGTGGGGGGTGGTAGTGGTGGTAGTTGGTGACGTCTGCGCTAGGAATGGTTGTGAATCAGCCGGGGTTTGCTTTGTCACTGTGTGATCACTGACCTTGAACGTGGGCGGGGTGGGGAATGGGTGGATGATGAAGGGGAAGGGGGGGGGAGGAGGGGGTTAAGGTGTGAGATCTAGTCATGTCCACACTGTAATGGCTGACAATAATCAGTTTCACAAGCACGCGTGTGAAGCAGGCACCAGAAATGTGGATTTCTCGACTTATCCCCAGAAAGTATCCCAGTGGGAACAATATCAAAGAGTGACGTTAATTCAACCTTAAATCGACTATAATTCAACGCTGAAGCAACGTTGAATCTACGAATTGGGTAGAATTTGGTACTATTCGCTTTATAGTTCGAAGAAAATGATAACTGCTGATTAGGCAACCAAACCAAAGTATGCCTAGGCTGTGATGGATATGGCAGCATATTTTCACAAGCAAGGTTCTATATTTTGCTTAGTTGACTAGACTTTAGGCCTATTACTCTTTTGAGTTCGTCTGTTAGGAAAATAAAGATCCATTTTTTCCGGTAATTCCTTTCATGAACATTTTTGACAAATGTGACCACGGTGTCATAGCACAAAGTTACCACATAGCTCACAAACTTCTATTTTGCGAAACGGGGTGAGAATAGCTTGAGCTACCTCATCCCTTTGTGTGTATTTTACCTCAGTAAACTTGGTTGATACCTGGTTGATGGGGTTCTGGGAGTTGTTCTACTCCCCAAACCCGGCTCGAGGCCAGGCTTGACTTGTGAGAGTTTGGTCCACCAGGCTGTTGCTTGGAGCCTGGTGGCTCCACTTATTTCTTAGAACTTATTTCAATTTCAATTTTATTTTGCGAAGTTTTAAATATATCACCGGGCGTCTACCAGCACCTCCAAGGCCACATTAAAGTAGTTCGGCAGCTGCTACACGCTCGAATCCCATGTTAGGTAATCTTGAGAAGAAAGCATTCAACCAGTACGACAATATATACATAGCAGCTGCAAGGGATACGAGGAAGGGAGGAGGTCCTCCAGCCCCGCTCCTATGCCAGGGAAGTCCACTACGGGCTCACCATAGCCCGTGCTACTTGGAACTTTTTGTTCCAAGTAACTGAATCTAAAAACACCACCACCGGGGACAAGGATCTGGGATAGATCAGTCCTACTTCACGCCCTTCAGCCCCATCCCTCCCCCTTCCTCACCATCTCCGCACCCTTCCATCCTACATCCTCCCCCACAGTTACTTTAGTCATTTAGACACCCCCATACCCATCCCGTGGGCGGTGGTGGTGGTGGGGGTTACAGAGGTGCATAATAGGTTCTGAACCCCCCACAGCTCATTTAGATAAGCAAGCAGCAATCTTGAGACACTTGTTACACAAGTTCATTTTTAATTACACCCGTACACATATACACAGTATAATACATGCATATACATATATAGAGATTTTTTTTGCCAAGTGGTTTCCCACGGCCTCAATGTGAAACCCTTGGGATAGATCATAGTAAGTAGTATATTAAGTACAGTAGGTATACTTAACCTTTGGGTTTAGTATACCTACTCCCCGACCGCTAAACTCCTACCTACCTCCAATAATTATTCTGAATCTGTATGGCAGCATTTTAAGGTAAACTATGTATAGAGAAGGACGGGTTGGCTATTTAAGGTACACGGCCTGGCTAGCTCTTTATATTTTGTGACTATGACGTAAGCTTGACAAAGGTGAGGAAAATGTCCACCTACTCAGTTTTAGGCTTGGTTACCTCTGTTTACCTTTAGACTGTTTATATTTTAAATTTAATCGGCTTATTTTGTGCGCACCCATTGCGTGCATGGATGAGTGCGTGCGTGCGTAGATGTGTGCGTACGGGTAATTTCATTATTATCCTCCACAAAGCCTGTATGATATACAAAATTTCGCCAGCTCCCGCGAATTTATTGTGCACCCCATACCCATCCTGTGAGCGGTAGCGCAAAAAAGGATTACATAGGCGACGAAATGTCTTAATCAGACCTCAGCGGAGATTTTTTGCATTCGTTTCACCTGATATGCAATGATAGTGTCAGCTAGTTGCAATAAAAATGCAATTACAATATTTATTAAGATATTGTCAGTTATCAATATCTATGTAATTACAATATCATAAGCTTATGTTGTCCGCACGTATAAGATTCGTTCCGGTCCCTTTTATATATATATATATATATATATATATATATATATATATATATATATATATATATATATATATATACATATATATATATATACATATACAGTATATAGATAGATATAGATATGTGTGTGTGTACTCACCTAGTTGTATTTACTATTTTGTGCCTGCAGAATCGAGCTATTAGCTCTTGGATCCCGCCTTTCTAACCAATCTATTTCCTCTTATATCTACTACATATATTTTTCTTAACACCCGCACACACAAACACACATTCCCAGGAAGTAGCCCATAGCAGCTGTCTAACTCCCAGGTACCTATTTACTCCTAGGTGAACAGGAGCGCCAGGAGTGAAAGAAACGGCTCATTTGTTTTTTGCCTCTGCGGGGGATCGAATCGGGTCCCTTAGGGCTACGATTCCAGAGCGCTGTCCACTCAGCCGCAAGGCGAGGTTACAACTAGGTTGAGTGGTACTCAACTAGTTGTGCTTGCGGGGGTTGAGCTCTGGCTCTTTGGTCCCGCCTCTCCTCCTGCAGTAACTTATCGTAATTGTTTATTGAACTCTTTTTGTTCCTGCAATTATTTGTTATCGATGGATGCTTCAGAACGGGGATCAGGCTCCCCCCCCCCCCACAGTCTCACGCTAAAAGCCATTTTTTCCAGATATTGCTTCTGGTTAACTTGTGTCGGGTGTGATGGATGACTTGTTAACCAGACCACACTAGAAGTTGAAGGGACGACGACGTTTCGGTCCGTCCTGGACCATTCTCAAGTCGATTGACATGCACATGGGTGACTTCATTGCCGCCTCGCCGGCCAATTTGATGTAGGTTTCCCTTTCATGCAGCTGGTTGTATCGGCGCGGGAAGATGAGTTAAGAGTTACGTAAGTGGAAAGTCGATTTTCTTATTTTGCCCGCGTCATCGTCTTGTTCTTCTCCGTTTTTTTTTTTTTTGCGGGCGCTTCCTCTTGTTCTCCCGTGTTCTTCCTTCTCTTTTGTTATTTATAGCCACTTTATAAGGAGCGGACGATTGGTAATAGAAGCTCGTTTGAGTCAATAGGCCTTTGCAGTTTGCGTTATTCTTATCTTCTGACATAAGGAAACGGAAGGAAAATTAAACAAAATAACTGCAACCGGGATAATTTGGGTCATAAAATATTTTAACGAATGTAATGACTCAAGCCCGTATGCTGTTAATGACTTAATGTAGTTAAGGTAGTGACAGGTCTAAGATCTGTCGCCTCAGGGGCAGGTGAGGTGTGGATGATAGGCTTAGTGGGGAGAATCTGGTATTTTGAACTGGGTGTTTCACTCCGCGTGAGGGTGAGGCCATCTTCGCTGACTGACCGCTCGTCGTCTGCCCTTGTTATTATGAATGACTCCATCTCCCGCCTCCAGCCTCCATCTCCCGAAGTAAACATTCGTTTTTCCATTTACTTTGGAACGGATCACTTGTTTTAACAAATTGGTTGGCTATTTAAAGAAATTGGTTTGTAGTATATGCTTTACTACAGTTAGTAACTGTAACTGTAGTAGCCAAGCACTGGGCTATTGTCATGGGCGTTACATTGATCACTTCCTTAGGCTGCATTGATGTCGTCTCTGTGGCTCTCATTACTGTCAACTATCGTTACTGTCTACTGGACGACTACTGTCCAATATTAGTCACCCCCATAACAACAGCACTCGCAGTCTACCCGTGATTAATTAAGAGTTGTCACCTCTTGTCCCGCTCCAGTGGAAGAATGCACGACGGGCCGTACCCATGATCCGCTTGTCGACTTTCCCTGTCGACTCAGACTCACAGCTCAAGTTCCGGCCAGAACGCGTTCCCAAGCACCCAAAGCAGGCGCTGCTGGTCTCTTGCAATAATCCTTGACGAGTATCCGAATGAGCAGGAACTGCAAGATAGACTTCTAAGTAAGCAGGGAGGTAGACAAGCAAGCAGGGACACACAATCGGTTGTAGGTAGACTAGGACCTCCGCCCACCTCCCCGCCAACAGGGACTAACGCCTCCCCTCGGTTCGTCACCTGCTCTCCCTCCATTCCCGTGTCCTAATATAATTTCCGCCACCTGCTCTGTAATCATCGGGATCATCTTCTGTACCATAATTCTCCCCTCCCCCTCTCTCTCTCTCTCTCTCCCCTCATCACACGCACACACAAAACAGAGGGCGATATGCGTGTTGGTTAGTATCACACTGTCAGCTAAAAGTGGATTGGTTCCAGTCGTCGCCTCGCGTCGTTGTTCAACCTTGACTCTGTTATTCCTGATAAGCTTTTAAAGTAAAGCTTTTGCATTATGGATTGGAGGAAGTATTTAGACGTTGGTAATAAAGATAAGAGATAAGTGCTTGGTGTAGGCGAGACGGGAGAAGACTTAGCAAGTGAGGCAGTGTGTGTCCGCCCTCCACTAGAGGGAGTGTGGCTGAGTGATTACTCAGGCTAACCGTCAGGATTACCATCAATTATTGTCACTTGCGAGCAATTTCCTCTCGTGGGATGAGTATGGAGGGTCACAGTTATGGTTTATATGCATACGCTATAACGTGGTTTTTGTGTGTGTTTGTTAGACAAGCTGACAACCCAGCGGGTTTTCTTCCTATTGGGGAGTGTTGTACATGCTGCTATGGCGGTGTGTCCACTCACAAGATGAGTGGCGCTGCCCAATAAACTCGCCCCTCGGGGCAAAATTTAAAAAAAAATAAAGCTGGGGGGGGGGTGAGGAGGAGGGGCATAGTTTGACATGCTTGGAGCGTAACGATGCACTTATGCACAAGCAATATCGTAGGCAATGCATGTTATTTGCAATATGCATAAATTGTTAATTTAGGGCTATCGACCTGCAGTTTCCTTGTGCTGGACTGATACGTAAAGAAGGTAATGAGCTATATAGGCCTACCGTAGGCTAATTTAGGCCTAGGGTTCATTGTCCACTTTTCCACCGACAGGCCATCGAGGAGCCCTACTCGGGGTTGCTTGCTTTTTGTTGTATCGTCAGTCATTCATTTTATACTTTTTAACGTTATTAAAATCTTTCGTTGTTACTATTGTTAGGCTTTGAGAGCTTTAACCCCCAAGTCTGTGAGAATTAGCCTCTGGAGTTTTTTGGCCAGTTGTCGGAAATATAATTAGGCTTATTATTTGAACCTATAAATTCCGCGAATTTTTCCCTCTTATGTAATAGGTCCTTAATTTGGGTCTAGTTTTAGGCCCGAGTCACAATTTTATTGGTAGTTCACACTTCATATTTTGTACAGCATTCTTGCGAGGACATTGTTTACAAACTCGTGTTTCACATCTTGTTACGATGTAAACAGTGAGAGCTGTATTCGCTCACTGAGGCACTAGGCTGTATTAATTATATTCTGTTCATTCTTATTCTTTTCCTCCTTTGTTTCATTCGTTTCTTGAAGGAGGCGGCTTCCACAGGTGCATCGCTTCTACGGTCGACGAATGACTTAATGGTACTACCGTCCGTGATTTGAATAGCGTACGTGATTTGCGTAGGTAACGCTGGAGACATTTGCACTTCCCTCCTGCCTCTCTCCCTCACCCCTATCCTCCTTACCACTCCCTACCATCCTCCCTACGCCCTTCCCTGTCTCTGTATCCCTGTCTATTTGTGGCTGTAAGGCTCCCGACTCTGATCACTCAATACAATGCATCATTTGAAAAATATTAACCTTGTGCTAACCTTAGCCCTGTTTGGGGTTGGCTTATCTTCTAATTATAAACATGTAGGTCAGACCGTAAGAAACAAGATCCATTAGATGGACTTACCGACCAAGTTAAGGTGGACGAGTTAAGATCCAGGTGCAGGATAAGGAAAGTTGTGAAAATGGAAGTACCTTGTGGTGTACGAGCTTGGCTTCTTGGGTGATAGTGGTGGATGGGGGGGGGGTAATCATCTTCAAATTACGTCAATCCCTAACAGTTGATGTGCCTCCCCTTCCCTTTCCTTACCCTCTTCCTTTCCTGTTCCCGTTTTGCTCTGTTCCTCTTCTCCAGAGTTTATGGGATGGCACGGAACTCGAACCGTCTAAACGATAAACATCGCTTCCTTTCCATGGTGAATTGATTGCCCGGTTTTGGTATCTTATCGAGGTATTTCCAGTTTTTGTGGAATTGAGGTTAAATGATACGCGTAATGGAACGGGGGAAGGTTAGAGCGTCAAGAGGATGATACCAGAAACTTACCTGGAAAGGTTTCGAGAGTTCTACTCCCCGAGCCCTGCCTGGGGGCCAAACTCGACTTGAGATTAGTGGGTCCAACAGGCTGTTGCTTGGAGCGGCCCGCTGGCCCACATATCCACTACAACCCGGTTGGTCCGATGAGCAAAAGAAGAACTGAGAAAAGAATATGCTGGAGGGAGAGCAGAGATGGAATGCGAGTGATTTTTATTCTCCCAACTCTTTTGTTTATATGGGGGCTAGGTCTTTCTTTCTCCCCCCTCCCTCCCCTATCCCCCCTCTCATTCCCATCCCCCCCTCTCATTCCCCTCCCCTATCCCCACCTCATCTCCTCCCACTGGTTCGGGCATTTGGTTAGGCGACTAGTGCTCCTGTTTCTCGTGATGGCAGCAGGGCAGTGGTTCTGCTGTTGGTGGTGGTGGTATTGGAATTAATAGTGGTGTTGTAGCTACATCTTGTGTGGGGGCGAGAGGGTTCTGTCTCTACTGAAGGCGGCTAGCTGTGGGTTGCACTGCTGTATCTGATAGTTCCTCTACGTGGTTGACAGCATTAGTGATCTGTTCTACTGGCAGTTAAGAGAAAACGGTCAAGGTTTGAGTCAAAGAAAACAGGTAATCTAAACTTCAATGAGAATAAGACTGGCTTGGTAGTCTCGCGGGTGTGGTAAGAATTAACCAATGTACAGACAGACATTGATCAGGGTGCGTGCGGCTCCCGTTCCGCGATGCGAAGTTCATCGTGTCCACGACCTATTGCAAAGTTCATCGTATGTACGCGACGCTACTACTGATATTGCTGGTTCAAACTGGCGATTGATTGATTGATAAAGATTAAGCCACCCAAAAGGTGGCACGGGCATGAATAGCCCGTAAGTGGTGGCCCTTTTGAGCCATTACCAGTATCAAGAGCTGATACTGGAGATCTGTGGAGGCGAGACTGCACCCTGCGTGACGGGAGATGTCTCCCGTGTCAAACTGGCATAGGTGACCTCGTTTTATATCTTCCATTAGACGATGCAAGATTGCTGACGTAGCTCAGTCGATTAAGGCAGTGTCTGGGATGCTCCCGGACGCAGGTTCGAATCTTCGTCACGGCCCTTGTGGACTTGTTCATAAGATTGCTGACAATAATACCATTTTACGGGCACATGGCAGCTGTTGAATATGCTTAGTGTTAATTAATCCTTCGCTCTCAAGGGAAGGAAACGGGGTTGTATCCTGCAACAGGAAACGAGTGTCAAGAGTACCCAGAACGCTTGGGGAGCTTCCCTTGGTGAATTGAAGCGTGGGGAACCCGCAAGGGAAGAGTTCCCTTCATTACTTTGTCCAGTTAAGGAGTAATTACATGAATAAGGAGATACCGTTGCTTGCTCTGGGGTACTCGCTTCATTTCAAAAATCCTAAAGAACATGCATGGCTAATTATTTTAACGCAACTCTGGACATAATTCATGCAAATTTCTTCAATTTTATTGATTTATTTTTCATGAATAACATTGGGGTTCCGTTTCTGTACCCATTATATAGGCGTGTTACTTTCCAGCCACCGCCCACAGACCAGGTACTGGTTCAATAATAAACTTAACTAAAAAATTATTAAGTATCTGAATAAATGGTGTGAAATTTTTTTGAATCTGCTGTAGGCTAGAACAATGTCTCTGCTCGCGCTCATGACATATATATATATATATATACCAGGAAATTTCTCCCATGAAAACCCCCTTACCAGTAAAACTCCCACTACCTGGAAACTTCGTAAGTTCAATTTACTGGGAAGAGGATTCATGACAAAAACTAATGTTTTCCTTGTATGTGGGAACCCTTTCACTATCCACTCCCCCCCCCCCCCCTCTTGGTGTAGGATATATATTTATTTTTACTTTAAGTAACTATTGAAACAATTGTTAAACTGGTCTAGCGCTGTATATATTAAGGTGTATGTAGATTATCCCAGTGGATTAGCCTAGTCATCAACGTGGTATGTTGCAGGTAAATCCCCCAGTGGATTAGCCAACGTGCAACTCGGGATGCAAAACAATGGGCGTGAGGCATCTTAGAAATTGAAATAAGTTTATTGAGGTAAAATACACACAAAGGGATGAGGCAGCTCAAGCTATTCTCACCCCGTTCAGTACATCGTGTTAATACATACATAGACACACATCACAAGCAATAAACGTATTACCGAACATTTTGAGAGATAAACATATACATTTCCTGGGTATCTTAGCGTGGTCTAGGATGAGATTGGTCGGTAGTGATGGAGGGAGGGATGTGTATGTATTAGCACAAGATGCGACTGGTTGTGGCTAGTGTGTGATGGAGTGTTGGTCCCATCACCATCACTGAGACCAACTGTGAGTTGGTCTCAGACGGGAGGTGGGGGGGGGAGGATGGATATTCTTGTGGTGTTGATTGTGGGTGATGATTGGACGAGACAAGAATATCCACTTTGTCATTAGCCTCTTTGATTGTGAACAAGGCTGCTCTTGTTCAAAATAATAACAGTTTTGGCAGATAAACAGTATGGACATCGTCATATGTTTTATGATATCTTGTTCTGGTCTTTTATACTGCAAGCTTATTACCCGAAACATTCATATGGATGACAACTGCTTTTCAATGTTTATAGAGGTCACGCCACGTGGGTCCAGATGGTCGAGTATATTTGTGATTATTATACGTCCTCGAGTTTGGTTCTGTGTAGTCCGTGGCCACGTGGCCGATTGTACAGATTCATCGTGCCTGTAGTGTATGATATTTTAGTGCTTGCTTGCCACACTGCTTGCGTGTCAACCTTGACCTCTCGCCAACACCTCGTGCACGCAGTACTGAAAAATCATGATCCGACATCACGATTTTCTTAAATAAATGTTGACTGTAAAAGGAAGATGGAGGCTTGTGACTAGTTCTCTCGTGCTGCCTCTTATTCTAAACCCATCTCTTGGAATCATCTTTATCCATCTGTCCTCTTACGACTCGTTCGCGCTTTCCCCCCTCTCTCACAGGATTCCCCCATCCCCCTCCCATGTTACCCTTCCCTTTCGTTTCCCATTACAAGGGAGAATTAAAAAAGAAATCAAATGTGAGGGTGATTGGGGGAGGCAGTAGGTTAAAGTGGAGAGAGGCAGAAGAATTCAAGGGGGTCAATTGCGTTAGGTCAAACGAGGTTTGAAGAGACGGGATAGACGGGAAGGGGGTGACGTCAGATGAAGGAGGCGTGGGTGGAGGGATGGGGTGGAGTCAGTTGGGTGTGACGTTGAGAGCTGCGGTATGTATGGCTGCGGTGTGGAGAGAAAGTTGTGTAGTGAAGGGTGGAAAGCGGGATGTGTTGTGGTATGTGAGAAGTGATGGGGGAGGGCTGAAGGTTAGTGGAAAGAGAGATGGGGATAGGGGGGGGGATAGGGGTGGGCGAGATTTAGAATCATAGCCGAAGGCTGGATGGTTAGATTTTCTGGATGTTCCGGGGAGGGCGGTTAATGTACAAAGGACTCGATAGCCTAACCCAAACATGGGCGAACATGATAACTCCAGAACTGTTATTGGAAATGGCATGAAGGTGATGACCAACCATGGCGCTTCTGTTCACACGTGGTCAGGTCTATTTTAAATTTGTTATTTATCACGATACAGGTGTTTTTGTAAGCTAAACAACTGTCATATATTAGGATCTAATAGCCTGTATTCCTTTAGCTGCTTAATCCTTCAATTAAATCATTGTTTTGTTGGTTCATTCGCTCTATGATATAATGATGTTCGACATTGGTAGGTTTCTTTTGGCGTCTGAGTTGATATAATGTGTTATCGATTAATTTATATGAAAGAGCCTAGTCTAGTGGGAGTTCAAGTATTGTCGCTGCTGATTACGGCGATAGGCCTAGGCTGCTATAATTGTTGACAGTTTGGACCAGTCATTAGTCCTTTGATGGATGACCCGTGATCGAGTAAATCGCAGCACGGATGACATCCTGGCACTGACATGCGTGACAGGCAGCGTGTGACAGGTGGCGCGAGTGGCCATGGGATCGCATGCAAATGAGTCGACGTTGGTTACTTTCTACCCGCCTGTTGCGTGCGCGCGCACACACACACACACACACACACACACACACCTGTTGCTTTACATGCACCTGTTGCATTGTGCTGCGTTCCACACACCTGTTGCATTGTGCTGCGTTCCACACACCTGTTGCATTGTGCTGCGTTCCACACACCTGTTGCTTTACATGCACCTGTTGCGTTGTGCTGCGGTCCCACACACCTGTTGCTTTACATGCACCTGTTGCGTTGTACTGCGTTCCACACACCTGTTGCTTTTAGCTAGGCATGAGACCTGAGGAGACCTAACCCCTGTAGCACGCCCCTTTAGCTTTGTTCTTAACGCAATGCGACCTAAAGTCATCTTCCTCCTCCACCACCATTTCTGTCCGGTTTAATTACAACAAGCACGAAAGCCAAGGCCGTTCAGCCTCCAGTTTCGGTCTTGAACGAACAAAAAGACCTTCCCCCCCCCCCTCCAACCACTTGCAAATTGCCTTGTTAGCCTGGGTTCGTAGCCTCTCTGAAGGTCGTGAGACGTGGATGGGGGTTGGGGGCGGATGGGTTGTGTGTGTATGTAGTAATTTATTGATAATTTTAGTTATGAGTAGTTCCCGGAGGTCATGTCACTGCGTCTATGCTGTGATTGGTCTGTTCGTGCCTGTCGTTGGCTTGGGTTATGTATATCCTACGTATGTAAGAGCGTAATAGGCGTACCTAACAGCATAGATATCCAGTGCTCAAGGTAACCTCAAGGTATGTATCGCGGTGAGAGAGAGAGAGAGAGAGAGAGAGAGAGAGAGAGAGAGAGAGAGAGAGAGAGAGAGAGAGAGAGAGAGAGAGACTTACGTTTTGTTTCAGGAAAAGTTGGTCATATCCTGTTTTGAACTTGTAAGTCAACGTTTTCTCGGGAAAAAAATCGTGATGCAATTGAGGGATAACGTATCTAAATTTAGGGCCTGATGCCAACCCGCTAAACACGACGAAACTACAACGTTGCTACAATGTTCGAACACGTTTTAACACGGAACAAGTTGTAACAACCAATATAGCACGTTGTAACGTTCTAATACGTCATAAAGACGTTATAACAAGATGTAACAACTTTATTACAAGAAGTTGTAACAAGTTCAAAATAGGGACAGTTATGTTTGCAGGCTAAGAAGATAACTACAAGCGTTTGTGACTCACTTTATCCATGGAGTAAGATGGTGGCTTTGATAAACTGATCTTGTAGTTAAGATTCCTTTGTGGCGTAAGTGGATAGACTTACCATTCGCTCCTGATGGTGGATAACAGAGAACACGTACTCTGATCTAACGTGTAGCCGCCCGCGATGAGTCGTGAACACTTTTTTAAATGATGACTGCAGGACCAACCACAGCGGTACAATGATGATTCTCATCACATAGCTATCGGGGGATATCTAGGTTAGTTTCACCCGCGGCTGGTGACGTCAGGGCGGGCAGGAGCCCCTAGGTAGGTAGGTAGGTAGGTTCCCCAAGGTTTGTATCCTGGGTATTGTTTGTTCTCCCGCGTCGTCGACCTTCGCTGCGGTTCCTGGGGGAGGTTTCTTGTGCTAGTGTGGATCTTGAACGTCTGTTTACCCATTTAAGGTTGTGTGTGTGTGTGGGGGGGGGGGTCTGTGTGTGTGGGGGGTCTGTTTGTATGGTGGGGTGTCTATGTGGGTGGGACTGGGGGGTTGGAGTTCGGTGTGCGCAATATTACTCATTTGTATATATAGTAATAGAGCCATTCTCTGTGTCCCCCCCCCCCACCCCCCATCTTTATTTATGGTGCGTGCGTGCAAGATTCTGAGAGTGCGAGCGCTTGTTTGCACAGCATCACCTCAGTGAAGGAATTATTATGGCAGGAGGCGACAGGAGACGTCGTTCCCACCGTTTTGCAGCGCTGAGGCTTGTCTAGGTTACCTTGAGATGCTTCCGGGGCTTAGCGTCCCCGCGGCCCGGTCGTCGACCAAGGCCTCCTGGTTGCTGGATGATGACATGGGTCCCTACCAGCCGTACCCCGTGTGTACCCGGCTCTCAACTTCTCTTCTTGCGGTTTAGCCACTATGGGTGGTCTCTGGCCTCGTTGCTGTGTGTGTGTACTTACCTAATTGTGCTTGCGGGGGTTGAGCTCTGGCTCTTTGGTCCCGCCTCTCAACCGTCAATCAACCTGTGTGTGTGTGTGTGTGTGTGTGTGTGTGTGTGTGTGTGTGTGTGTGTGTGTGTGTGTGTGTGTGTCTAGTGCTCGCCTAGTTGTGCTTGCGGGGATTGAGCTTTGGCTCTTTGGTCCCGCCTCTCCAACTGTCAATCAACTGGTGTACAGATTCTGAAGCCTACTGGGCTCTTACGAAATCTATAAGTCAAATGCAGACATTACAAATTAAACGCCAGTATTAGAATTGCAGCTTGCGCTGGAGGATGAGTTAAGCAAGTGTCTGAAAACATCCATAATCCAGACATCTTAAGACTTGTATCCTGATTGACCTCTGAAAATCCATATGATTTACATCCCCCCCACACCCAATATCCATCTTTTTATTGACACGAAAAAAGGCAAAGTCGAAGACAAAATTTTGAAGTACACAAAATCGTGAGAATTGCCGATAGAAACTTGAAAATAATAGGTATGACCCCCCCCCCCGCTGGGCAAAATCCCCCCAAAATAGCCCTTCGCAGCAACAAACTCCCCCCCCCCCCCTTCTCCCCCTCACCTACCTTGCGTTGATTCCCCAGAGAAAGCTAGCAATATCGGTTTGCAATGCTATAATAAATAAACACATTGAAAATATAGGCCTAACAGCTGTACCTATCACGAGTTAGTCGGCATGTTGCGGAATTGCACCTGGGGGGGAAGGGGGACCAGCGATATATAAGCCTGACATAAATTATATACGCTGGCTGCCTGTCCCCCCGCGACACAATGAATTATACAGCTCCTTGAGGTGGTTACCTTGGCCAAAGGCTCCATTATGCCTGGAAGTTTATCTGTTCATGGAAGTTAAGTATTATGTGACCCGGGCGTGTGTGTGTGGGGGGGGCAGTGTGTGTGGGGGGGGGCAGTGTGTGCTGTACTCACACCAGTGTAACTTAATCTTGTAGCGGGGTTTGTGGGACGAGGAGGGGTGACACTGGTGGGTGAGGGACGAGGAGGGGTGACACTGGTGGGTGAGGGACGAGGAGGGGTGACACTGGTGGGTGAGGGACGAGGAGGGGTGACACTGGTGGGTGAGGGACGAGGAGGGGTGACACTGGTGGGTGAGGGACGAGGAGTGACACTGGTGGTGGGGGGGGGACACTGGGGACAGTGGGGTGCCCAGTTGGAGGGGGTCGAGTGGTTGCCCTATATTCGTCAACCACAGTCGCATATTTGTTCTCAGAGATGCAACCCCGAGGTTTGTTTTGCTGAGCATAAAAAGCTTTGAAATGTAACGTCGACTGCTTGTTCAAGATAAATAGGCTTTGGATTAGATCTAGCGCAAGTTGACCAATCCATATTAGAAAGTGAAGGGATGATGACGTTTCGGTCCGTCCTGGATCATTCTCAAGTCGATCTAGGTCAAGGTAGTGGGGGGGGGGGGCTATAGTGGGGTCTTGCCGGTTATCTGTAATAGTGCACAGTTTGATCGCTGTTCACATTTGTTCATTGTGAGAATGCCCATAGGCTTAGAAGAAAGGAATACCTGGCCTATTGTACTAGGCCAGTACTATCAAGTACTGTAAAGTACTTAATAGTACTGGCCTAGTACTTAAAGTACTGGCCTACCATACTAGGCCAGTACTATTTAAATTGAACCATTTACTCCTGTATTTATGATTTATTTTAAAAGTTATTATTTGCTAGCTGGCGTTTTGCTCCATACACCTACCACCCTCTTGTCAAACGAGTTTGCCTATAGGCTTATCCATTTTAAGTCTGAATTGATTTATAATCATTGGTAAGACTTGCGACTTGGGTTGATACTTTCAAAACTTTGTATCACCATTGTAAATGTCTTTCGTCGACGCGATAGACTTTAGGCAGATCCTCCCTCGTTCTATGTCTCCTGCTAAGTTCTCCTGGTTTGTCTTGACTACGCATCTTAGCTTCAACAACTTAGACACCCACGAAGCCTCCCGGTTGGTCGGACCAACTATAAAATTTCATCATGTCGTGAGAGCCCAAATATTTGCGATTACCTTTGTCTAAATTCACAAGCCTACTGTTTCTTATATCCATTTTTTTAAAATTATTGTACTCTGTTCTGCTTTTTCACTGACTTTTTTTTCTTATTGATCTGCGATGCTAGACAAAGTCGCCTTATCATCTCCCTGACTCGTCCTGGTCTGAAGATTCAATCAGGGTCCTCATTATCATCTTCAGTCCTAATAATGAACTGGTCTTCGCTATTGAACTTGGGTCTTATTCTCTTGGCGCAGCTTTCTTCTTGTAGTCTACTAATTACAGGCTGTGGCTCAACGGGTCGGTTTCTGCACCCACGTTATTTACCCGTGTGAAAGACCTTCATTTTGCTGTACTCTGTACTGTTACCGGGCTGTGGTGAGTATGTGGGCCTGCGGGCCGCTCCAAGCAACAGCCTGGTGGACCAAACTCTCACAAGTCAAGCCTGGTGGCCTCGGGCCGGGCTTGGGGAGTAGAAGAACTCCCAGAACCCCATCAACCAGGTATCAACCAGGTAATATCAGAAAGTGTAGAAACGACGAGGGTTCGGTCCGTCATGGACCATTATCAAGCCGTGTGAGGCTTCATAGTGGTCCAGCGGACCGAAACGTCGTTACTTCTCCATCTTGGAATGAGTGGTTTGGTCATCATATCATCAGCCACGTTATTGTGACTCGTCGTCTGCAAATGACCTCGTTGTTTGTGGCACTTGTGAAGCCTTGAATCTCTTGTAATTATCATTATATTTCGAGTGGTTGTGTGTTGGGCGTGATGAATGGTGGGATGGGTGACGTGGTCAGTGTGTCTATGCACTCTGCACTAGGCCCTGGTTCCTGGAATTTCATATTAATCAAGAATTGAAAAAAAAATAAACAATTTCAAGCCATTAATTTTAGTGGAGACGGAGCCCAGATACTGGTGTTATCCCCGACATACTTAAGCCCCGAAATCATCTCAAGGTAACCTACTTAAAACAGAGGAGATAACACCACCCCATGAAGAAGGGAATAAAATAGGCACAAAGTGATAGACTTATCACCAACATCACTCATCATAATTTAGTTTAATTATTTTTAATAATTAAATTTATGCACAAACATAATTTTTGTTTGTGCTAAAAACTTAAGATCACAGAACACATGGACTCACACGGTGTGTATATAACCCTGAACAATACAGGTTCAAAACAGGAACTTGAACGCTCCTGCCTCTCACAATTGCTGGACCACTATGACATGGCCCTAACTGCCTTGGGAGACGAGCAAAACGATGCTGTGTTGTACACAGATTTCGCAAAGGCTTTCGACAAATGTGACCATGGTGTTATTACACACACAATGCGCTCAAAGGGAATTACTGGCAAAATGAGATGATGGATCTTCAATTTCCCATTGAACAGAACCCAGTATATATTAGTCAATAAAGTAAAGCCGGATAGTTCACCGTGAAAAGGACAGTCCCTCCGGGTACTGTGCTTGCTTCAGTACTTTTTCTTATCCTCATATCAGGCATAGACAATGACAAAGACAATACTACCATATCATCCTTTGCAGGTGATGCTTAAGATGTTATAGAGGGTGGCCAATTTAAAGGACACAGCAAATCTTCAATCTGATGTAAATCAGGTGTTTTAATGGGTCGCGGAAAATAACATGATATTTATTGAATACAAGTTCCAGAATCTGTATCCAGGCCCTTTCTCCATATTACAGTGAGCGCTCGCGCTACTGGTACTTTACATTTTTTGTTGATATTGATAGTGGAATATTGAATTCCACTATTTAGGACCTGGACCTAGTCAGGACTTGGAGCTTCCACTAGTCCAGGAGTGTATGTTGTCAATGTTGCACGCTGTCATGTTGGTACAATGTAGGGCATGTTGTCAGTGTGTGACGGGGGCACTGTGGTGGCAGTGGTGGTGGTGGTGGTGTGGTGGTGGTCTGGGCGGGTCAGGTTACCCTGGGGGACCACCACAAGCCTCCACATCTCACTCGGGACGCTGATAGCTCACATGCCAATCTCGCCGTGATAACAAGACGTGTTGTTCATATCAGCCACTGGCGATAGCGATTATCTCAACGACGCTCCTGATTAAAAGTTCGTAGCCTGCAGAGATTGTGGCGCCATTCCTCTCGAGAAGTGTTGGGGGAAACGTTTGGGCATGATTTTCTTCACTACATGGCAGTTCTAGGAATTTGAACGACTGGGGTTTCTGATCCTGTGCTTCCCCGAGACGTCTTTGGTGGAATTTTACATGACGTTTAAATTACAATGACGTATGTGAACTGCTGCGAGGCTAGTTGTCAACAGCCTCGTACACTGCCATTACCAACTGCTACTAGCCTGCTAATATTAGCCAACTGCTATTATCAATAACTAATAATTCTTTACTTTCAACGGCTAACATGCTAACTACTGCTTTTTCCCTTCTACCTCGTTCGTTATCCACGATAAACGTCGTAGCTACGTTATGCAAATATTGAAATTAATATGTTGCTCGTTTCTCGGATGGTTACGCAATGTTGCAACTACGTTTTGCACGCATGCACGTCTTGTACCTCAAGTTTATGCAAGGTGCAGGTGGTGGGTGCAACAGCACATTGAGAGTCTGGTGTAGTGCTGTAGCCGAGGCTGTCACATGGGCGGGGAGGTGACACATGTGACACAGGCGGGCCAGGGGCGTCTGGGTAGCATTTGTTAGTGTCTGTTGGCCTTGCTTCCCCCTGGCACGTCGTCGGACGGTTGGGGTTGACGCCTAACACGTCGTCGGACGGTTGGGGTGACGCCTAACACGTCGTCGGACGGTTGGGGTGACGCCTAACACGTCGTCGGACGGTTGAGGTGACGCCTAACACGTCGTCGGACGGTTGGGGTTGACGCCTAACACGTCGCCGGACGGTTGGGGTGACTCCAAGCACGTCGAAGGACGGTTGGGGTGACTCCAAGCACGTCGAAGGACGGTTGGGGTGACTCCTAGCACGTCGAAGGACGGTTGGGGTAACTCCTAGCACGTCGAAGGACGGTTGGGGTAACTCCTAGCACGACGTCGGACTATTTATTCTGCGGTAGAGAGGGTCCGCCTCAGAGGTCATCTCATGTAGCCTAGGCTACTGAAGTACATATTCAGTGTGCACTGTACAAAGATCCTCCAGCGTACACATGCCCGAACGTTCGGGAGGTAGTAAAGGCGAGGTCGTGGAGTTCAATCACATTTAGATTAATGCATTTAGGCGAGTAGAGGCCAGACCAGAGGTACATTTTAGGACAATGGTGCTGTCGTAAGAGTTAATTCTTGCACATACAAAAGGTCCATTTAAAGTTGGATTAATTGCTGACCTAGAGAGCGCCCAAAAGTCTTTTGCGGCCCAAATCTACTTGCCCGATAATACCTCTAAATTATTGAGGCTGATAAACAAATTTAAATCTGTATTCTCCTGAGCTCAGGCAAGAGAGAGAGAGATACATAATAATTTATAATTGGAAAATATTATAGAGGGGCTAGTTTCCTGGCCTGGCCTCGGGCCGGGCTTGGGGAGTAGAAGAACTCCCAGAACCCCATCAACCAGTTTCAAATCTACATAGTGAAATAATTCTATACGAGACCAGGCAGGAGGCATGGCAGGAAGTGCAAAATAACCCCGTCGATGAGCAGAAATGCAATAGACACGCTAAGAGACAATTCTATGAACATAACGGGCCGACCTCTCACCATGTTAAAGATAGAATTTGATAATCTCCCTCCAAATACCTGATCAACAAGGCTGTGTGTGATTCATACGTCAGGCTGCGAGCAGCTGCCTCCAACAGCCTGGTTGAGCAGACCACCAAGACTGGGTCGGAGACTGGGCCGCCGAGACCTTGATCATTAGAACACAAGATATCCATCTCCCCCCCCACGTTATATACATTCACGCAACACAACACGCATTTACGGGCTATTCATGCCCGTGCCACCTCTTGGGTGGCTTAATCTTTATCAATCAATCAGAACACTCATTAACAAAACACCCCCCGCCATCCACACATATACTACATATACAAACATACATATATTACATGTACATATGATATGTATATTTTGATGGAGACACATACGGACCAACCCCCCAATTCATTCTCCAACTCACCCCCCACCCACACACTGGCAGTGGTGCCTTGCTCCAATGTCAACACTTTTTTTACCGACTGTCACAATTTTTATTGTGACAAACTGTTCTCTGGGTTACTGCTGGGTCGTCTACTGCTGTTCCCCCTGGCTGTTGTGGCAGGCTTCCGTGTCCCCTGCTGTTAGGTTGACTAGCCTACCAGCATCCCCTGGGTGCTGTTGGGTGGACGTTTCTCCTTCAAGATTGATTGACTGATGAAGATTAAGCCACCCAAAAGGTGGCACGGGCATGAATAGCCCGTAATCTCGTTCAAGCTGATTTGATTCTTATGTACCTTAGTGACCTAGTGGCGTGATGGTGGAGGGTACATTTCGTTCTCTAGGAAATCTGTTCATTATTTACTCGAGTAAAACATAAAAACATGAAGGAAACTGTAGAAGGCTTACTGGCCCATACGTAGCACGTGTCTATATTGCCCCAAACTCATGCATATACATGTCTAATTCATACGTGTACAGGTCTAACCTACGCTTGAAACAATGAAGTAAGGCCCGCGGCTATTGTGTTAGCCGATAATCTGTTCCAGAAATCAACAACCTTATTTCCAAACCCGTATTTAGCCAGGTCTTTTCTAAATCTAAATTTATCCAAGGATCATATTAGTCAAGATAACTTATCACGAGACAGTCGAATAGAACTTGATCATCGCATGAACACATCCACAAAGGGCCGTGACGAGGATTCGAACCTGCGTCCGAGAGCATCCCAGACGCTGCCTTAATCGATTGAGCCGAGTGTGACGATCGTCGCATAATTGTAAATGATCGTTTTATCATTTAAGTTGGACATTTATTTGATCTCTAAACGCAGTCGAGGACAGTTGCCCTTTCCTAATATAAGGTGAATTGTGTTGTGTAGAATTCGTGAACTTGATGAAGTATTTGGGCTTGTTCCTCTCGACTTTGTAAAAGTCGAGTCTTTTACAAAGACTTACAAAGTCTTTGTAAAAGACTCGAGGCGCCTCCATCTTCACGGGCCAGCTCCCTCAGACCTCCCTCCCTCTCCATTTACACCATCATCGTCACGCTCTGCTCTCCTCCCTTCCATCCCTATCTTTACGCACTGTTTAAATTCTCCCCTTCTTTCCCCTCTACTTGAAATGCCTTCCTACTCCTCCTCCTCCTCCTCCCACACATCTGTAGACTGTTCTTCGTCAACGACACATTCCCCCCCCCCTATCACTGCTCCTTTCTGCCTTCCCCTTTCCAGTCCCCCTCTTGCTAATACAAATAAACAATTGAGTATCGAGATATAGGTCTGGGTTAGGCTAGTCTGGGGTCTTGATCTTATAGTTATTGTTGATTCATTATCCAGCGTGTGTGTGTGTGTGTGTGTGTGTGTGTGTGTGTGTGTGTGTGTGTGTGTGTGTGTATTACCCCAGTCACTCAAGAGAGTAAAGGGGGGATATTTTGTTTAAATGGAGAGTTATATTTGACTAAGTGGTAAAGGTGGCGTTACCGTTGCTTGGGGGAGGGTGGGGGGGGGGGGGTTTACCTGGAAACAATTCCAGAACAATTTGGAGTTCCTCTCCCAAAGGCCTACCTAGGCCAAAGGCCAACCAACTATTGCTTGAAGCGGCCCGCAGGCCCACATGATTTAATTGATTGTTGCCGCCAGAAGTGGCTAGTTTTATTGTGCACCCCATACTCATCCTGTAAGCGGTAGCGTACACATGTTCACTACAACCCGGTCCGGCACTTCTTGCAAGAACTTATCCAAGTGCACTTTGAAGACATCCATTAATTGAGGCTATTTTGCATTTCCTTCCGTATCGTCGGTTGGAGTATGTGGCGGCGTTGGGGTCGACGACGGTGGCGCCGGCGTGGGTGGCGGTGTAGGTTGTCTCGGGCGTAATTGATACTGTGGTTGGGTGTGCGTTGCGGAGGCCCTAGTTGGGTCGTTAGCGGCGGCGCCCAGCCGTTCACAACAGTAAGTGTGTGTCACCGTAACGCGCTCGCATACCATTCATGAAGACGTCACACGTAAGAACGGTTCGTAATAATGCAATAACATGAACTTCAAAGACAATATGCTCCCTCTCGAATAATACACTGCATTTTGACGTCAAAATCCTCGACAGACAAAATATGATGCGGAGAGAATCATAGCGGGTCGCAAAAGTCCATGTTTTCTATCCGTGAACTCTCAGCTAGGTTAGATTTGGTTCAGCCAGTTCAGTACATCATTTTTTTTGTCCGCGTTGACAAATGGAGAGGACAGGTTGCTTAGGCAATGTCAAAGACTTCGTACCAAAAATGAGAGCTAAGCAATGAATGCACATTACGGGAGGTCAACCGAAGATGAGTAGCTAGATGAGGAATAGACAGCGATGCAGATCTACGGTCGACCGCACCACGACAAATCTAATTCGTCACTTCCAGTAATGAGTTTAGGCCTCACTTAGGCTTTTCCTGCCGGTGGGCGTATGATCTCGCAAGATGCTTCTTGTTGGATTCCAATGGCCTCCCAGTACCTTATATCGGGAGGCCATTAGAAGTTGTGCAAGACTTCCAAAAGTAGTCTTCCAAAAATTCCTACTTTCTTTTTCCCCTTCCCGGCAGCCTACAGTAGTACTGGGTCAGGGTGAAGACTTGTTTGGCCACGTGCGTTTTGTTTTGGTTGTAATCGTTTGTTTACATAGTGTAATGGCTGCCTCAGCCATGTGTTCCATTCATAAATGAACTTGTATCTTTGTGCAGGGGAGTGTGAGGTTGTGGGTGGACGTGTGAATGAATGTGTACACGTGTAAAGTTAGGGTGCGTGACTAGAAGTGTGATAAACATATTAAAGAAGACGGTAATAACAAAGGAAACACGAGAGAGATTGATGGCTTGGCTAGTGATAAGACGGGATGAGTACAGAGAACATGATAGCCTATGTATAACCACGAGGGAGAGGGGGACAGGAATATAATGGGGTTGAAGAGGGGAGCGAGAGGATGAGGGGAGAGTATAATGACCCGATGGTAAGTGAGAGGGTGACCTGGCCATTATCGCCATTACAGGAAGGGGAGCTTGGCGGTTGGTTATGGATTAATTGTTGGGTAATAACAGTCGGGTTGATCTCGAGGTCACACCATTTATTGATGACACCGGCGGCGGGCAGGTGTTGTGCTCGTTCCCGTCCTCTAATTGGTCAATGGGGGTCTTCCTTCCTCCCTGATTGGTTGGTTGGGGTGGTTTCCGTCCTCCCTAACTGGTCGGTAGGGGAGGGGGGCATCCTCCGTTACCTGATTGGTCGGTGGGGGAGGGGGGCATCCTCCGTTACCTGATTGGTCGGTGGGGGAGGAGACAGAGACATCCTCCCTTATCAAATGGGGAATTGCCATCCAAAAGAACCGTTGGTTCAACGTTGATGACTTTGAATTCGGCGTTGATCACGAATCAAGATGATTGGCGTTGTCTTGGATATGTCTACTGGGTACCTGATTGGTCAGTGTTGGGGGGAGGGGAGGAGGTCGCTTCCTTCCTAACTGGGCGATGACAGACTGACTGACTCGTCTCCTGAATGGTCAGCCGTTGATGGCGCCCTTGGGTCTTGGCCTAATTCCGAGTGGCCGTCGACGACGATTTCCTGTTGTGATTGGTTCGTTGATGACAGCTTCATTAGACGAGTGTCCCCTCGCGCGGGTAATGAAGCTCAACACAGGAAAACATTTGATCTTATTTGTGTAATTTAAGAAAATTTGATATATATATATATATATATATATATATATATATATATATATATATATATATATATATATATTGGAGGGGATCTAAACATTCCCTCTAATGCGTTATGCGTGGTTTCCTCCGAGGCTATGGGTCCCCCTTCTTCCAGCTAGAGGTGGTACTCCCTTCCCATATAAAAAAATATATATATATATATATATATATATATATATATATATATATATATATATATATATATATATATATATATATATATATTTCTTTTGACATGGACATCTTTCATACTTGTTCTAAATGAATGTTATAGCGCATTTGGTTCGTGTGACAAAAATTACTTTCCTCAACTACCCAGCTTAGTCTATCCAGTTCCCCTCCCTCTATCCCACCCTTTCTCCCCCCTCCCCCTCACACACACACACACACACACACACACACACACACACACACACACACACACACACACACACACACACACACACACACACACACACACACACACACTAGGAACCCCTCAGAAAACATCACAAGAGCGAGTGAAGCGCGGCAAGAATGAATACCATCAAGCTTAACTGGTTTATATAATCCGGGGAGGAAGGGGGGGGGGCGGGGAAGGAGGGCAAAGGAATCTCGGCATGAGGGGGTGAGGGGTGGGGGGGGGGTGGAGAATGAATGAACATAACAAATGAGTCTTTGCTGGCGAAACCCAAGTCGCCGCCGCCGTTGCGTCAGCGCAGCGAAATCGGACACTGCCTTTGTAACCCCAGTCCGAGGGTGTGTTTTAAGGCCAGCAGAGCTCCGGCCACAGTGGTGGCGGTCCTGTGTCTGATGACCTTTTAATCTCTGCTTGCTGCTGCTGCTGCTCTTGCGACATTGATGAATATGTCGCTTTTCTACCCCGCTGTTTCCAATTTTTATTCTTCCACCCCTCTCTTCTCTTTCCTTCCTCCTTTTCTCTCCTCCTTTTCCCCCCTCTACTCTCTTCTCTCTTTCCCCCATCTTCCTCTTTCTCCCCTTCCCTCCATGCTTCTCTTTCCCTCTTTCTCTTCCAACTCCTCTCTCTCTCTCTCTCTATCCCCTCCCCCTCTCCCTCCAGATGGAGCGTAGATCAGCTTTCACTTTTTCAAGAAGGGAGCGTAAAGAAATCCGTGTTCTCTAGGCTGCCGGACATTATATTAGTTGGTATTAGTTTCCTCTCAAGCCACCTGCTGCGTGGGTGTAGTGTGGGCGTGGGTGTAGGGTGGGCGTGGGTGTAGTGTGGGCGTGGGTGTAGTGTGGGCGTGGGTGTAGTGTGGGCGTGAATGTAGTAGGGTTGGCGTGGGTAGAGCACAAGCTACCAGTCACTGCTGCAGATAGCCTAACCAATAAGTGAACAAGTGGAAGGAGACACATTTTATTGGAAGATAGGAGGGCGGGGAGAAGGAGGAGCCTAATCACTTTGAATCATTGGGGATTCGAACGTGGACCCTGCAAGACCAGGTCCATGTTCGGCTGGTCGTCGCAATACCGACCAACCGACCAAATAATAAGAGGCGGGACACAGGAGATGAGGATCAACTCTCCGGTATTCACATCCTTGTTGATAATGCAGACTTAGATAGCACCATTCGCGTGCGGGTTCCCTGCCTGTGTGTAAGAATGTGTACTCACCTAGGCTTTGCGAGGGTTGAGCTCTGGCTCTTTGGTCCCGCCTCCTGTCAATCAACTGGTGTACAGGTTCCTGAACCTACTGGGCTCTTATCTTATCTACATTTGAAACTGTGTATGGAGTCAGCCTCCACCACATCACTGCCGTGCGCGTGTGATCGTGCTCATAAAAGCGTGACTTTGGCAAATTACGTTTATCTGCTCCAAGGTAACATGTAGAAGGGAAAGGGGAGTTGCAGGAAGTTTGCGACAGTATTTAGGCAACTGAATCACAAAGGTGGGTAACCCCCAAGCGATTAGTTCGTTGGTCTGCTGCGTGTTACTTCGCCACAGTTGGTACCATTGTCTTGAGTGCTACAGTAAATCTACAGACAAAGCCTATTATTGTTTTGTAGTTATGGCCAATTGAATGAAGCTTTGTTCACATATCTGCTGATGAGAACAGTTGAAAACAATGAAATAGTTGGTGAAATTTGTTCGTGCCTTTTGGTTTTTCTCCCGATCCTAAAGATACATTTAGAGCCCCTGTGGGACAGTAAACATCATACATAACTTGCTCCTGTGACGCGGTTACTGGCTGACGACTGCGGCAGTCGATGCGAGGAGACCAAAATAAGGGGCCACCACGGGCACTACCAGGGGCCACCACGGGCATTACCAGGGGCCACTAGGAGCACTACAAGGGACCACCACGTAACACTTGTCATAGAGGAGTCACTTACAGTGGCGGGCTTTATTCAGTTATTTTTCATCGTAAACGTTTTTGATTGTACTGAAACTAAAAGTCGTTAGGCTACGTTCACCAGGTCTTAATGGCGTAAAGTACATGCGTTCACCCTGATTGCCTCCCTCGTGTTAACTGCTTCTTGCTTGCTACGAGACAAAATAATTTTTGTATCGGCTGGGCCGCTCCAAGCAACAGCCTGGTGGACCAAACTCTCACAAGTCAAGCCTGGCCTCGGGCCGGGCTTGGGCAGTAGAAGAACTCCCAGAACCCCATTTAAGCAGGACCGAGTGGCTAAAAATGTTTCTCATCGTTGACGTCGCGTTCCCGCCTTTGGCGTTGCTGTGTCACGTCTCGACCGGGTGGTGGTTGGCGTTGCAGTATATGTTGATACTAGGCTAGTGATTAATGTGTTGATGCTGGCCGTGGTGGCGCTGGCAGTTGTGTCGGATGAGGCTACAGGACACTGATGAGTGGTGGTTGTTGCTCATGGCTACATGTTAATATAAGTCAATTTTATTAGTGGCAGGAATTAATTTCCCCGGAGACGTTGATCCGCAAGATTCTACAGAAGTTAACCAGAGATATAAAATAGGACATCAGTGGCATACAACCTTGGTAGTAACAACGAAGCTTCCTTGTACTCAATTACTTGTACTCAATTTACCTGCTGTTTATGGAGAGGAACAATGGTAAGGCAGATGAGAGCGCAGTTTAAACTGCTGGCAGAGTTTAACCACACTTAATACCTGACCAGTAAAAGGATCCAGTTCAGCCCAGGACGCCCCCCCCCCTTATCCCCCGGTTCCAAATTGAGACAGTGAATCATTGCCGCCATAAGCCAAAACATCCCTGGCCAAACAAAGCTTGCGGGGCTTGCCGCTGTGAGGGCAGCACAGCTAACCCTGGAAGACGCACCAAAATAAGACAGCCAGTTTACAGGTGGGGGCGGGGGGGGGGGGGGGGAGGGCCGCTGACTGAAACCGCCTTACCTTCTCCGTGCCTTTGACACGACCATTGATACTATTTGATCGCGGGGGGGAGGGGGGGTAGAAAGAGCCTAAGCTACTCTTCCTTTTGAAATGCATTTCCTTCTTGTCTCGATAAACATACTTGATACCATTTGATTTCACCTCGATTGTATTGCACGTTTACGATTGGGGTGAACCCTGAGCAAGATTGCAGCCATATGACCGATTCAGTGGTTTATTATGAAGTTATACTGGACATTTCTGCCGTGGAATTTTGGCGGCAGTTTTGTGGTAATGTCTAGCTCAGAGGTTGTAATTAGTAGTTGATTGGTGGTCTGAGGCTTCTGTGAGTGGTGGAAGAATGGAGAAGGGGGTTTGGAAGATAATAATATATGTTATCAATTCTTTAACATCACATACGTAGCCAGAAAAATAATTAGAAAAGCAGTTGCATAAAGCCTGGCGAGGGTATAGAGGGGCGAGGGCCTGCCTGGCCATCGTTAATGCTCCCAGCAGCTGACACGCCGCACCAAGCTGCGTGTGTTATTTCAATCTGCATCTTGGCGGGGAATTTGTGACCGCCTTGAACACGCGCGGGTCCGCCCTGACGCCGGCCTCTGTCCCCCACCTGTTCTCATCACAAAATGTATATATGCTGGTTAGCATTGTAAATGTGTGGCCACGTCTGTGGTAGAAAATAATAATAAAAAAATCACTTTTGGCATCTTGTTTTTAATACTGGTAGGCCTAGGCTTAATTATGAAAATATTTAGCAATATTATTATTAGTTACTGGTATTTTTAGCAGATATATTGTTTATATATAGGCATAATTTGGTCTTTGTATTTCGATTCTTAGAATTTCCAACTTTAGCAAACCTTGGTTAATATGGTTAGGTCCTTCTAGGAATTAGGCATTAGTTGTACAGCATTAATGAGGTATCGTTCTCTGATGATTCTATTTAGGATTTAAAGATGCGCGTGTATGTTAATTTTCAACGAATATGAATATTGTTATGAATATCGGGAGATGTTGTGTATACTCACCTAATTGTGAATGCAAAGGTTGAGCTCTGGCTCTTTGGGCCCGCCTCTGAACTGGCAATCAACTGGTGTACAGATTCCTGAACCTATTGGGCTCTATCATGTCTACATTTCAAACGGTGTATGGAGTCAGCCTCCACCACATCGCTACCTAATACATTTCATTTGTTAACTGCTCTGACACTAA
Source organism: Procambarus clarkii (assembly GCF_040958095.1). Taxonomy (NCBI): domain Eukaryota; kingdom Metazoa; phylum Arthropoda; class Malacostraca; order Decapoda; family Cambaridae; genus Procambarus; species Procambarus clarkii. The sequence goes on along the minus strand of NC_091180.1, from coordinate 23,408,465 downwards.
AAAAAATCTTTCTAAAGTCTCTGTGGCTCATCTGAGTACTATATTTCCACCTGTATCCCCTTGTTTGTGTACCACCTGTGTTTAAACTGTCTACTCTATAAATTCGTCTGAGAATCTTGTATGTGGTGATTATGTCTCCCCTAACTATTCTTTCTTCTACTGACGTAGGTAAGAGAGAGAGAGAGAATGAGAGAGAGAGAGAGAGTGGGGGAGAAGAGTGGGGGAGGAGTGGTACCTGTAGATATTGCAGCAGTGTCGAGTCGGGTTTGAGGATGTGGGCAGTATTGATGTGGGAGTGGGCATGACTCGGGCAGCGGGCAGGGCCACTGACCTGTGTGGCCCCCTCCCCCCCCCCACCTTACTCTCTCTTCCTAACCCATCCTCCCACCTTCTTACACCTTCCTCCTCCTCCTTCCCTTCCCCCTTCTTCCATGACTCCCTTCCCTCCATCATCCTCGTCTCTCCATAACATACAATTCACTCATCCTCTGTACACCAGTTGATTGACAGAGGCGGGCCCAACGAGCCAGAGCTCAACCCCCGCAAGTACAACCAATGTGATCCATATAACTAACGTTTGTTTCGTGTTGCAGGACCCGCCCAACAACATGGATCTGGAGCTCTTTGAGGCTCTTCTGGCCAACATGCAACAAAATCTTCCCCAAGGCGCCTACGATGATGTCGATGACGACGACGATGACGACTACGAGGACGACGACGACGACGATGACGACGACGACTACGACTACCCTGGAGGTCACGAACACAACATCCACACAATGGCTAACCCCTTCGGTGGAGGCGGAGGCGACGGAGGGGGCGGCATGGGCGGGGGAGACATGGGCGGCGTGTCCCTACCCACGATGCAGACCATGAGCATCTTGCAGGGTCTCCTTAATATGAATCCGGGTGCCATTCCTGGCGGCGTCCCAGACATGGGAGGTGCCATGAACCCCGGTATGGCAGGCATGGGCTCCCCCATGGACGGCGGGGCGGGGAGTTTCCTCTCAAACATGCCATCATTCATGCCCGCCATGAACCAAGACATGGCCGGTACCCTTGCTGGGGCCTTCGCAGGTGGCATGAGCGCCCTCATGGACGGCTTCGCGGGAGGCAATGGAGGGAATGGAGCTACAATTCAGGAATACGATGACGATGAGCTCCTGTCTGATGAGGACGATGAAGACGACGAGGACGATGACGACGATATGGACGATAGGGTCGGCATGGGCACCGTGGCTGCAGCCGCTGCAGGTGTAGCTGCTGTTGGTGCTGTTTGGCGGTCTTATGGCCTCTGGAATGCTAGGATCCTCACACCCGTCAGCTTCCCATGGGGTGCACGGTCCTCTCCCTGTCCACATGCAGCATCCCGACCACAATCCTATGGGTGGGCATCCTGGAAATGCGTTACTAGCAGTGCATAATTCTCACCCGGGCCATCCGCCCCCGGTAGGCTTCACACACAGTTATAACCCGGCAGATATCATGAGTCCGCCCACTTCCCACCCACAGATCCCACACAGCATAGCATCTTCACCATCCATGCACCACACCAACATGGCGCCTAGCATCAGCGGAGGATCTGTGAGAAGTGTGGACCCTCTAGCGGGAGTCTCCATGGGTTTGGCAGGCATGGCAGCAGGGGCAGGCATCCTGGCGCCCGTTGTCGGTAGTCTGCTGGCTAGTGGTGGGAAGTCCTTGTCTCAACTGGACAATTCTGATACTTCCAGTGTGACGTTTGTTGGTGATGACTCCTTGGACAGTTCCACCAAAACACTTCCCGCTGACCGTTCAGCAGACCATAATGCTGTGGCTGCAACGGCAGCAGCTCTGGAAAAAATGCACATTACGCCACCCCAGAAGAATGATGCGAAGCCTGCTGTTAAATCTGACCTTGCAACCGGACCCCAAAAGAGGCTTCAAAGGCCAAAAAAGAAGAAAATGACAGTGAAGCTGAAGAGGAGGAGGATGATGATGAAACTGAACCAAATGAAGATGTACCCAGGCCAACAAGAGTAGACACGCCATTAAATAAATTAGATGATGATAAGTCCAGTGTAGGTGCCGACTCCATCCCGGGATCAGAATCCGGTGATGGCAAGTCTGACACAGAAAGTGTCAGGAAGAAGACCCCGTCCCCTGTCCTTGTTGGAAAGTTAGGACGACTCAGTCCCACTGGCAGTGAATCCACTCCGGTACTAGAGTCTGCGAGTTGTGCTTCTATCACTGACTTGGCAAGTGCGACGGAGTCGATGCGAGATTCCGATACTGACAACCATTCAGATGCTCACAACGTTACGGCCAATCTTTCAGACCTGGACAATGACCTCCACGAGGCCCAACCCAAAGTTCGCGCCCCTCCACAGTATGCCGTCGGCGCTCTTCCCATCGTTATAGAGAAGCCAACGTTTGGCTGGCAATCTATGGTGGGTTTGGACACTGCCAAGGATGCATTAAAGAATTTGTTTATGAGTGAAGCATTCCCAGAAGTGTATGAGGGGACTCAAGGTACTTGCAAAGGTGTGCTGCTGTTTGGGCCCTCAGGGTCTGGGAAGACTTGTCTTGCACGAGCGCTTGCCAAAGAAGCCAACGATGCTATTTTGATTGGTATATCAACGGCCTACCTAGCAACGCAGGCCCCCCTCGAAGCCCCCAAAATTGTGCGGTATCTGTTTGACCACGCCCGCATGAACAGCCCTGCAGTCATATTGTTTGATGAAGTGGACGCCCTCTGCTATGATAGGTCCAGCGAGACGGCACTAAGAGCAAAGGCAGAATTACTGTCTCAAATCAGAGGTAAGGAACTCATTATGTAAACAATTTGAAACAATACTGTCTTAAGGTTTCGTATGGCACGGGATGGGTATGGGGTGCATTAATGAATAGAGAAATAGAAATAATGTTTTGTATATTTTCAAAATGAATATCAAGTTGATATTTTCACTAAGAACTATTTTGTGAATAAATTATGATGGCAGAAATCATTAACACCCATTTTCTACTCTTTTTTTTAATTTACCAGGTATGACTACCCTAAACCCTCAGTACCCGCCTCGCATCGACCCCACTGCCTTCAATGACGGCATCATGGTCCTGGGCACCACTAACCAACCCTGGCTCTTGGAGGATGACCTCAGGAGAATCTTCACTTACAACATTCACGTCAAGCTCCCGAGTGAGAAGGCGCGAGAGGAGCTCTACAGAATGTTCCTGCAAGCGTTGCCACATAATATTAATGATGATCAGTTCAAGTGCCTAGTAGCGAAGAGCGAAGGGTGAGTGCTATTTCTGTCCCATTGTTGACGTGTTGTAGTGGGCACTTGCATCCGTTAGCATTAATAAATGTTAATTTAAAATGCACTACTAACGTTAATTGTTTCATTAATGTGTTTGAATATTGAATCATACCTGAATCATTGGCCATCATATGTGGAGTATACCTGTTGAAGGTTCTGGGAGTTGTTCTACTCCCCCAAGCCCGGCCTGAGGCCAGGCTCGACTTTTGCGATAACTTTGTCTATCGTTTTAACATTTTTAACACTTCCTGCACACTTAACTAGACACGCTTTTCCCTCACCTTGCAGGTACTCTGCTGCTGACGTCAATACTGTGATCAGACAAGTGGCTCACATGCCTCCCAGTGATCCAAATAAATACATACAGAATGCCCCTAGGGTTATTACCTTCGTAAGTTGAATCACTATCTTTTGCCTTTTGATCCCACTGCTTCTGTTGGTTAATATGAAATGTTGCCAGTTCTGTTCCATCTTTAGGTGCAAAGATGGAACAGAAGATTCCATCCAAAGATTTGCAAATAGTTCATTGCTAATCCATTTGTTTAAAACTGGATAGGTTATTTTTTCCCTCGTTCATCAAATACCAATTGCAGTAAAGGTTTGGTGCAACTTTATTAACTATTTGATGTTGTCAAGTTATGTTTCTGAGGAGTTTGTTGGTTTTGACTGTGTGCCTCTTGATTACAGGATGACCTCGCCACTGTGATGACTGACTACAGATGTAGATTTACAGCGGAGGTGTCCGTCAAGTACCAGACTTACATCAAGGCCGCTACCCACAGATCTGGTAAGTGGTGGTGGTGGTGTCTCCGTTGTAGAATTATGCTAGGATCCTTCTCGGTTCCGTGTAGATTCTTTGCATTATTATAGAATCCTTGTAAATGACTGTAGAATTGCCCTAAAATCTGCCTCGGTACACGGTAGTTATTATAAAAACTGACAGGTTAATTTCAAAAATACTTTTCGCTTTGGTACTATGTTAATCCCTTCATTTATGTAGCATACTTGGTAAATGTTCCTGTTGGGTATTATAACGGGTTATAAAGTATTATTTCACACGGGTCCTGATATCTTGTGAACCCTTGTGTTGCGAGTGTGTTTGGTCAGTGTGTTCCTTCATCTTGCTCATATTATTTCCACGAGTATACAACTATGAATCCATATTCTGACTGAGAGGTTAACTTTGTCTCCCTACAGAAGAGCGACGAGAAGACACCAGAGTGAGGAGAAGGGTAAACCCAAGGGCGTGAGGAAGTTCGGTCAACGGATCGCCAAGTCCATTGCCGCCGCTCTCGTTGCTGTGATAGATTAAACTGTGTCTAGATTATAGTGAAAAGACAGACCCTGGCGGTGGGTACAGTCCAAAGCTGCACTCTAGAGTTGTGTCAGCGCGGACCATGGTTACAGCAAGTCGCTGGGGAAGTTGTAATTAGCTTTGTACAGTCTGTCTGTGATGAACCATTTTGTTTTTTTGACCTGCATTGGCCATGATCCGGGCTGAGTATGATAGTGACCTGAAGTGTACTCATCAGATGAAATGATGAGGCACTTCTGATGTTGGTGTGTTTAGTGTGAAGTGCTGCCGCTGTGCCTCGGCCAGGGGTTGGAAGAACTTAGTCACTCAAAGTCATTTCCTGATCCCCACCATCTACAAGCAAACTCCCGCCCTCCAGTCCCTGAGCCCCTTCCGTTGATGTCCTTCCCGCCCGCCACGCACCCACAATTCTGCGGGCAAGCTGCCTAACAAAAAAAGCCCCACAGCCCAGGATTCCCGAATGCCTAGCAGCCTATGGATTTTAAAAGTGTTGAAAATTGCCAAAGCGGTATGGCCCGTTCAGTTCTACCTAATGGTGTTAATGGTGACTTTTAATTCCTAACTGCCCCATGTGCTTTTGACTGAAAGACGTGATGTAAAGTTGCGACAGGCGTCTACTCGCTTGGTGATCTGCTGATGAGTCTGCCTAAAGTGCTGTGCTGTGCTGTGCTGTGCTAGGGAATGGTCCATTAGTGCTAAAAGTTAAGGTGTACAAAGGTTACTACCAAGGCTGCTAGGTTTAGCATACCACTGGGGATCTACTACTACTACTACTACTATTATATAGCATCATAAAAAGCGTGTGAAATATTTTTTTTTTTAAGATGCCTGGTCTATGTTGTACAAATCTTCTTCAATAGATAATCATTCATTTCGCCTAAGTCACGTGATCTCAAAAGTGCGCAAGCAGTAACTCCCCATTTTATAACGTAGGTAAAATGTGTTTTTAGTGATTTTAAAGTGATAAACATACAATAAGTGTCTTACTATTATTATTATTATAATTATTATTATTATTATTATTATTGTTATTACAGTTGACATGGAAACTAAAAATAAAAAAAAAAGACAGAAAATTATTACCAGTCAGAATCATAGATGGAGTGACCAAAGGTGAAACCCCCCAAAAAAAACACAAACAAAAGGACTTGAGGTATTTCGGCAAGTCTTCCCACTGATGGGCGTGCTCCTTGTGATATCTTGAGTAGACACACACACTGTTTGAGGAAGACCGTAGTGAGAAGCTGTGGGTCGGGGTACATCACTGTGGCAGTGTTATACCGCTGCTCTTTTGTGCTTGGGGGTGAATATTGCAATGGGGTTATAACATAGTTGCTGTTGTTGTTCAGGCAGGTATTATTTTTCCCCCCTTAAAAAATGTAATTTTTTTTTTGTAAATTGATTTTTTTTTTAAATATTGTATATTAGTCTGTTATTCTGTTACCCTTCCTTTCCGACATCCTCCTAGTCCCCCCACCTCCCCCCCCTTCCCCCTCTCCCCTCAGTCCGTCCGCTGGAGAATTGGCATTATGTGTATATTACATTTTTTTTTTAAAGAGTCTCACTTGAATCCCAAGACAGGAGCCGCGTATAGTTAAGACGAGTCTTCAGTGTGTGTAAGTGCTGCTTCACTTATGTCACCACTGTTGCTGCCGTGTGTGAGTGGTCATGGTGGACAGTGAGCCACTTTTTATGTAATTTTACAATGTTATTCTTTAATTAAAAGCAAAATATAGTGCCTGCAGTACCTACCCCCATGAGCACTCTCCTCCGGCACCAACAGTCCCCCTTCCCTCCCTCCCTCTTAGTTGTATAGTTTTGTGTAATGTTGCATGTGACTGCAGTTGATGGTGACTGCAGTGATGCAGTGATGGTGTGCAGGCTGGTGCTTACCCTCGGCTGGGGTGGTGGAATGCAGCTTCTTGCTTTAATTTGTTTGTTGGTTCTATTTGATGTTATGAATATTTTTTGGTGGGTTTACGGTAGATATCTTTTAATTTTTTTTTTCTCTTGCTGTTTTGGCCTGATTTTAAGGGATCCTTTGGACTTTTGGATAGACAGTCCCTGTGAATTCCTTCACTTTTGGCCATTGGGTGAGCACCTAACCTGCTTAACACTAAATTCAGCTGCCCTGTTTCGCTTAATTAGAAATATGGATGGCGAGCATTCTCCCCCCCCCTCCTCCTTCCCCCTTGTTCCTTCCGTAGCTCTGGCCGGTCCCTCACTAGTCACGTCTTCCTCATAGTTTCAAAATCCATTTAATTCGCCTAATTTATTGAGTTTTTTGACGGTTTTTAAATCTATCGGATATTATTTTTAAGATTTTGATACTGCTGTACGCTGTTGAGGACGTGGCAGCGGGGCTCCCCCAAGCTACAGGTGATGTTAAGAGGGTGGAGTTGTGTCTTGGAGCCTTGCGCTAGCCTAAAGAGTATCGGCACCTTTATACTTCCAAGTGCACCGCCGTTTATAAGTGTGAAAAGTTTAATTTTAATTGAAATATTGCATTTATAGAGCCACTGTTTTAGCCTTTAGCATTTGTTCGTGCTTAGCTGTTAAGGATGGTAAAAAGAGACTGTGTAACAGTCTTTGTTGTGTGTGAAGTGAAACTTTATATAGTGTCGCCACAGATCTTTCTGGGGCGGGTGGGTGGCACTTCTCCCCCCGGCCACCCACTAACCTCCCCCGTAGTTGCTAATGACTACCCTCCACTCGCCCACACAATCCCAGAGTGTTGTTATAGTGTGGGGGAGCATATATCCTCCCTTTTGCTGTTACTGTGGGGGAGGGGGGGAGGCTTGTCTCTTGCGCACATGTTACGGCGGGCTTGTCAAGTGATTCTTGTGGTCATGATGTGATTGCGGTGTACTGTAGAAAGAGTATATTTGATCAGAGATGGCAATAGATTTTTTTTGTTTGTTTGTTATAAACATGACAACGCACAAACCTTGAAGATTTTTATTTAAAACCACAATTCTACTCCCCCCCTCCCCCTTCCCCCCTTTCCCCATATCCCACTGTTGGCCTGTATGGGAGCTGGTGGTGCCTGAGCCTACCCGCCCCCCCTGGTCATACACACATCAGCTTGTCTGTGTAATATGGCAACGGTAATTTTTCACAGACACCCGTCTCCTTAGAATGTAAGATATACTGTGAATTGCTGTCATTTGGTATCGCTGAGGTTCATAATGAGCGCGTTTGTTCCATTTTAGTTTATACGCCTGTAAATTTTTTTTATCACTTAACAGAATTCTGAAACGCAACTTTAAGGGTTATAAATCGCAGAAAGGGTTTAGGTAATCTCAATCTGTGATTACTATCGGCCAACATTGCCACCCGCCAAACACACACCGAAACTACGACGTTGGTACAACGTTCGAACAAGTTTTAACACCTTCTAACCAGTTATAACAACCAATATAGCAAGTTATAACAATGTGCTAATACGTCATAAACACGTTAAGCCAAGATGTAACAACTTTATTACAAATTGTAACTAGCGAAAAATAGAGACAGTTTCGGTTTGTGTTTCCAGGGCTGCACTGCTGTCATTCTTAGCCTGAAATGGTGTTTTAAGAATTCTGGTTTGCTTCTGCTTTATCCTTGCCCGCCGATGGTTGGTTGCTTTTTTATAATTATTATTATATATTATATATATAATCTACCCCAACGTGTTGAGATTAGTCACTTGCTACCCACCCCATGGCCGTCTTTCCTGAGTGCAGCTCAGTAGAACCTAAACTTAACTCTCCGTCTTGGCTTGTGACTTAAGGAGTACAAGTTCCAGCAAATTTCTATCAAGGAATAAGTAATGCCTCTGGGCGGCGCTGCATTAACTCGTGCTCAAATGCATTTGCAACTAGCTTGGATAGTTTTTCTTTCCTTTGAGCATCTGCACTATCACACTAGCTGTTCTTTGGAAGGGATGAACTCACAAAAGAATAGAAATATTTATAAGTGTTCATACTTTAGTACTTCTAAGAGTACTAACTTGTACTCAAGGCTTACCAAGAGTCTAGCAACAAGCAGCAATAAATTAACAATTTTAAAAAATTTTAATTTAAAAATTTAATTTTTTTTAAGAGCAGACGAGTGACAGTGCATTTCCCAGATAGGTTGGCATCGTGCCTCTACATATTATATGTATTATATTATATATACTAATGTCACTAAAAGCTCTTTTTGACCCGGCCAGGATTCGAACCCATGTCGTCCAGGATCGCCCCTAAACGTTCAGAGTACTGTGACCACCCATCATTATGATCGTCTAAGTCTAAGAGACGATCATTGGTGCGGTAGTTACGGTACTGTGTACGTTTAGGGAGGTGATCCTGGACGGCATGGGTTCGAATCCTGGCAGAGTCAGATAAGAGTTCTTAGTGATCTATGGCTTGCGCGTTCATACAACTTGCTCACACATTATATATAATGTGTAATATATATGTATATATATATGTGTGTATATATATATATATATATATATATATATATATATATATATATATATATATATATATATATATATATATATATATTATTTTGTCATTTTAATTTGAAGGTGCATTCACATGAGGTTACGAGGCTACCAGACCTTGCATAATCAGAAGCACGAGAGGTGGTGTGGCGCAGAAACGGTGTGGCGCAGCTGGGGCGAGTGTGGCTGAGGAACCCTGCGTGCCTCCCATCAAGCACAAAGTGTACGATACACGCGTCGTGTTGCCTTCAAGTATATTGCGAACAAGAAAAGGGATGTATAATTATACGCGAAAATTGAATTCGACGGACGAATGGTGAAATCGAGGTAAATACAGACGAGAGGAAGGCGAAGGGGTTAATCCGAGTACTCGACCTCAGGGGTAAGGGAAGGGGGGGTTACATCCGGCAGCTGACGTAGGTCAGGTACCCCTGGAGGTGTCCCTCAGGCCCTGACCACACTCCCACCCCCTCTCCCTGCAGGTCACCAAAGGTCAAACAGCGATGGCTAGGCTGCTCTTGATACAGTGTCCTAGCTGTGTATATTCCCGATTTGATTTGTCATTCATAACTAAATCAAATAATACAGTGTGCCTTTATTCGGGATACAAACTGCGTCTTGTTAGGAATCACCAATAACTACGTGTTTCGCCTGGTCACTCGGTACAAACAGTCAATAACAGAGTAATTCAGAATGATTGATAAGACGTTTGTCAGTAAATATGTAGAAAATGATATCAAGAGTAGTAATACGCAACCTCCTTGTGAGGACAACTATTTAACAAATCTTTGAAGAAAAAACGAGATAATTGATGAGTGGAAAACCCCGCTAATCGGTCCTGTGTTGTTGGTAGCTGCCTATAGGTTGGTGCAGCCATTCACCGTCTCGAGGAAGCCTACTTGCCTAACATAAGCGTGTACACGTAGCGCTTGGTCCCCCACCCTCACACACACATACACAAAACCGAATTAAGTGCATTAAAAAGAGCTTTAAAACGTTAATATTTAAGGTAACCAAATGTGGAGGAGTGAGGAAGTAATACGGAGGGTTTTAGGGTAAGTGGTGACCGCTCCGGCAGGCGGCGACCGACATATATGGCGAGGTTGCCACTACACAAAACCTATTTTTCACAATTCATTGTTCGTTTTCTTTGTTTATAGAAGACTCTTGCACTGTAAACTGTATCACATTTCGTTCTATAATTTTGTTTTACGGCGTATGTTATGTAGCTTGAGACTTTCTAGCCTATTGCTGTAAATGATGACGCGTTCGCCTTGACGGTCAGAGTGAGCTGGTCGTGGCCGCCCTGAACGAAGTCTCCAAGATAATTATTTTTTATTTAGTTTTTTTCTTGTCCCTAAAATGCGGCAGCAACTGGGACGTATTACGTATGGTGTTCCTCTGCCATAAACGCAGGACCTTGTAATTTCTCTCCCACACCTGCATGTCAAACGAGAAAGATGGAGTCATCCCGGCCCACAGCTGCGCCACACACACACACCACGACGCCCTGCTTCCCATCTGGCTTCCCAGAAAACACCAGCTGGTGTTAGTATCGATATCTGATCTTGCAGTGCTGTCATGTGGTACCTATGGGCTTGGAGCCTAATTTGAAATGATGGAAATATATATATATATATATATATATATATATATATATATATATATATATATATATATATATCATATCCGCACAAGTAGTTTGAAGCTGGTTAAAAGCCAAGGGGGGAAAGGAATCTACTTAGCTGCCTTCAAAATACTCTACAACATGTCATACAGTTTTTACCATTTGTTTCTGATTCACACGGCTACACTTTTGTGTCCCGTCATCTTGACAGGTCTGCAACGTGATAACATGCTGGATGTGTATGACAGGTTGGAATAAATATAAAATATATAATATACCAATTTTTTAAGCCTAGAGTCAAGCCACCTACATATTTTCTTTGAACCCTCCCCCCACCCCCCTCCCTTCCCTTCCCCGCACCCGTTAACCCGAAGAACTTGAGTACGTGATGTTTATAATGTTTCGCTATTCTAAGGCAGGGACATATGATGCAATAGACTGATGCTTTAGTATGAGGTCTTCTTTTGAGGTTTCTTTATTCTATTTTGTTCTCTCTTCACTTCAACCTCCTCTCCACCTCTCTCACTTTCTCTTCCCTCTCTCTTTCTGGAGGCAGATGTGGATTTCTCATCATCTAATATGTTGTTTTGGTGACGGTGTGTTCTCCGCCTTTGCAATTTTTAATAAGACAGCCATTTCCAACTGTAAACAAAAATAATGTCTTCCAAGATGGCGGTGAAAATCCAAGTCTTCCATTGATTTGTCAATTAATATATAAGTAATTTTGTACTTGCATGGTCTTCCAGCTAAAAGAAAAAGATAATTATCAACAAAAATGTCTTGATATATATGTTCAAAGCCAATTCTACTTAATTATTCTATTTTTATTGTTGACTGTTGAAGATACGCCCATTTATATGCTTGTTTTATTGTTTGCCTACGTAGAAAGCCTTTTTTTTTATATAAGAAAAAAATGTGTGAATGGCATTAGGCTTTATATCAAACTCCGCCCCACACTGCAGCCTCTTCCTCCCTGTGATTTTTTTCTCTTAGTGTATCCATGTTACTTTTTTTTTAAATGATGCAATACACATTCCGTTAACATGCCTCTATGTGGTGTTTTAAGAGTCTCGGTGCTTCTTATATATTATGCAGGCCAAGCATTGCCATGTTTTTTTTATCTATTTTCTCTTTGATGGTATATATATTTCTCCTTTTATCATGTTTTATATTTCTTGCTATGGTTAATGTCTCTGTATTGTATTTTTATTTTCCTGTATATTTTTTTTGTCCCATTGTTATATGTAGCAAGAGCCTGTGATGCTTATCTTCCTGTGTGTATACGTGTGCGCTTGGGTTAAATGTCATTTACAGTCTGATTATAATTGTTATTAAATGATATTCCTTGATGAGACGGCAAGCAAGGGTTTCCAAAAAAAAAAATTGTTTTTTTTTATTAAATCTCGCTCCGCCTTACCTGTGTGATAATGCAGATGTTATTAAGAGTCTGTAAGACACGTGAGTTCCTCTGAACGCGCCCGTCACTATCTTTAAGAAGTCATTTCTTGTGCGATTTTGGGAATTTTTAAGTATTTTTCTTCCTTGATATTCGAGGTTGTGTATTTTGAAATTCTTGTTCAATGTAATTGGCCGCCATTTTTTTTTTTTTTTTTTAAGCGCAGCTTCCAGGAGCTGTGGGATGACGTTCAGAGGAAGATGCGTGCATATGATAGGCTCTTAAATGCATCAAATTACTGTATCAGAAACTCTACGCCAATCCAATGTAGGATCAGCTGATTTAATAAACGTTATTTTATTATTGCCATAACTTGTGTTTTATTCTGTACCTGGATACTCCTGTACCAGTTGTGATGACGAGTTACGTGTTTTAACCAGGTACGGTTTATGAACAATAAAAGCCTATGAAGAGAACAACAAATGTGAAGCTATTTTTAAGACCCCGAAATCAAGTGATAAATCATCCCGGGATAATTGATCGACGGCTTCAGTGTTGGGTTTAACGTCTTGGTGCAATTGTCAAGGACATATTTTTGTTGTTTTTATAAATGTTCAGGTAAAGTTAATGTCAAAATGTTTCCAAAGTCAACTATTTCCATTTCAAAACACAAAGAGTAATGAAAACACTAAAAAACATGAAAATATAGCCTAATTAAAAAATAAAAAGCACAACTCTCATAGCGCCTGTCATCTATCTACACCTGGGTTATAAAGGTCATTACACTAGTTTATTGACCGACCATTAAATATACTTTAGCCTGGAACATAAGTCAGGACGGAACCAAAACTGTCAGTATATACACAGAAATAGGGTTACACTTCTCGCTTCATGCAGGTCGGCGTTCAATCCCCGACCGTCTACTACTAGGTGGTTGGGCATCATTCCTTCTCCCCGTCCCATCCAAAATCCTAATCCTGACCCCTTCCAAGTGCTATATAGTCGAAATGGCTTGGTATTTTCTTTTGATAGTCTCGCTGTATATCTCGCAGTTATGGATAATTGGATCACTGCAATGGTTAATTGTTTAAACAAATGTAATGAGAGTAATTTGCAAGGATGATTTTATGGTAAACTGATGTTTTATGAAATTGTTATTTAAAGTTTAAATATAAATGTAGCTTTTCATAATTATTTATCCTAGTATATACGATTTATAAAATTTATCTATACATTTGAATAAAATATTCACAGTATTGACCAATATAGTTTTTTACCCATAAAAATGATTATGTTTATGGGCAAGTTCATTTACCTTAGGGAGAGGCAATATATTCAGAGGTGTACACCCCCCCCCCTCTTCTCGGAGTATATAAACGTATACTTAATAGCTCTGAACTACTTCCAGGGCTGAAGTATATTTGCTGATAAGACAGGAAGCACTTGTGTGGCCTTAATAACCCTCCAGACGTTGATTGGCCATTTCAAGCCCAATACGAAACGTAATCAAATAATCGACAGATACATAACAAGAAAAGATCAGACGTAGGCGAAGCACTACACATCAAACAATCTCAAGGCACTCAAAGCGAAGCAACCTCAAAGTAGCCACCTCGCACTGCTATCCTCAAGACCAGAGCAGAATACACCTGGTCTTGTATACATACAAGGTGTATACAGTATACATCTTGTATGCCAGGTGTACTGTATACACCCACCGCCCCTGCCTTCCTAAGAATTAAGGAAATTACAGAAGTGGCTCAACCGACACCTTGATGATTGATAAAGACACACGAGGTGGCACGCGCATGAATAACCCGTGGATACCTTGCATTAACCTTCTAGGTTATATATTAGATTGATCTAGCTAACTTTTATCACGGGAGACATCTCCCGTCACGCAGGGTGCAGTCGCGCCTCCACAGATCTCCAGTATCTTCTATTGATACTGGTAATGGCTCAAAAGGGCCACCACTTACGAGCTATTCATGCCCGTGCTACCTTTTGGGTGGCTTCATCTTCATCTTAACACATTCACAAAGGAGACATCTCCCGTCATGCAGGGTGCATTCGCACCTCCACAGATCTCCAGTATCAGCTTTTGATACTGGTAATGGCTCAAAAGGGCCACCACTTACGGGCTATTCATGCCCGTGCCACCTTTTGGGTGGCTTAATCTTCATCAATCAATCAATCTAACTTTTATCCACCTCACCAGTAGCTTTGGAAATGTTGACAGGCTTAACGAAACGCATATATTAGCATCAGGCCATGTATATAATACTTTACGGGCTATTCATGCCCGTGCCACCTTTTGGGTGGCTTAATCTTCATCAATCTATATAATACTCAGTAGCTCGGTCGATATAAATTCGGCCTTAAACGCGTGGGGGTCCAGGGTTCGAGTCTCCTAGAGCCCAGGTGAATGCAATATGAATCATTTCTCAAAACAAACCTTCACTTCCAGTGCGGAAACTTTTTCCACATTTGTAGCTCAAATGGAACTAATTATAAACCTTCATCAATTCGGATTTAAAAACAGCTAATTGGGGATCCCTCTGTAATATAACCGGAATTAATCCTTAATAGACCGGATGATGGGAGTACTTAAAGTAGGAAGAGGCCGGGGGGGGGGGGTATCATCCAGAAGTAATTATTCTTACCGGAAACATTGACGATAATGATGATAATGAGAACAGAATAAAAGCTGATGGCAGAATATGACAAGTGGGAAGCAGAGTATGATGATTAATTATTGCAGTCTAGTGATTATTATAGAATATGATGAGGAGGCAATAAGAAGATTAAGGCAGAGTATTATAATGAGGATAGAGTATGATGAGGGACAGTACGATCTTCGGGTAGAATATAGTGAGGGAATACTCGCTATCGAAATAAAAGGGGGAACTGAAGGCGGCGGTGGGTCACATTTTGCCCAAACCCCCCTGCAGTTTTCAAAATATCCCAAACATCCCAAATTCGAAACCTGAGCCATATTTTGGACCCAAATTCTGGCTCTCTGCACCTATTCGCAGTTTGAAATTCCGACTTTTTATACTAAAAATATGCCAATTACTGAAAGCGGCGGTGGGTCACATTTTGCCCAAACCCCCCCTGCAGTTTTCAAAATATCGCAAACATCCCAAATTCGATACCTGAGCCATATTTTGGACCCAAATTCTGGCTCTCTGCACCTATTCGCAGTTTGAAATTCCGACTTTTTATACCAAAAATATGCCAATTACTGTAAGCGGCGGTGGGTCACATTTTGCCCAAACCCCCCTGCAGTTTTCAAAATATCGCAAACATCCCAAATTCGATACCCGAGCCATATTTTGGACCCAAATTCTGGCTCTCTGCACCTATTCGCAGTTTGAAATTCCGACTTTTTATACCAAAAATATGCCAATTACTGAAAGCGGCGGTGAGTCACATTTTGCCCAAACCCCCCCGCAGTTTTCAAAATATCCCAAACATCCGAAATTCGATACCTGAGCCATACTTTGGACCCAAATTATGGCTCTCTGCACTTATTCGCAGTTTGAAATTCCGACTTTTTATATAAAAAATATGCCAATTACTGACAGCGGCCGTGAGTCACATTTTGCCCAAACCCCCCCGCAGCTTTCAAAATATCCCAAGCATCCCAAATCCGATACCTGAGCCATATTTTGGAGCCAAATTCTGGCTCTTTTATGACATAATACATTCAGTATTATTATACATAATGCATAATGCAATGAATAATATATTTACTTAATAATATGAATAATACTAAAATAGTTTGTAATCAATATCATTTTGTTTATTTGAATAATTTTGATGACAAATTAAAAAATTATTTGTCAATTTTTATTTTGTTTGGAAGCACAGTTTTCATAGGCATATTGAAAATGGCAGAGCGGACATTAGTTGACAGGTTGAGCGACAGGTTGAGCGACAGGTCGAGCGACAGGTTGAGCGACAGGTCGAGCGACAGGTTGAGCGACAGGTCGAGCGACAGGTCGAGCAACAGGTCGAGTAAATGCTTTCTCGACCTTGCTGGGTTCTAACACGTCAAATTATATAGTCAGCAAAATAAATACTAAATTCTTCTAATTCTCTCGTCTTGAGTAAATGCTAGAGTGGTTGGTAGGATGGTTCGTAGATAGGATGGATGGTTGGCTGCTTGGCTGGCTAGCTAGCTACCTAGTTGCGTTAATGCATTACGCATAATTTTCCGATGAAATTTTCCTGCTATGTAATGCTACGGTGTTGTAATTGATCGATGTAAAGCTGTTAAGGTCGGGTGGCCTTGGACGGGACGAGGGGAGGGAAGGGGATTAACCACTTACAACCGCTCAGTATATTATAGTCAGCTACCTAAACCTAGTTACCCTCAATACCCCTCCCTCCCTCCCTCTTTCCCCTTGGTTCAACCGGTGGTTCGTGTTTGCGTCTCTGTAAGCTCTCTCCTTCACTCAATACATCACCCTTCCTCTCTCTCTCTCTCCCCTTTCTTTACGTTGTCTCTCCCTCTTCCTCCATCGCCGTATTCACAGCCTGACTCCACTTCCTGTCCTGCTGTCTAAACCCTTACACTCTGAATGTGAGCGGAAACGAGACATGTGACACGCGTGTTTGGGTGTGTGTGTGTGTGTGTGTGTGTGTGTGGTGTGTGTGTGTGTGGTGTGTGTGTGTGTGTGTGTGTGTGTGTGTGTGTGTGTGTAGCTGGATACTGTTTCCGTCAACGTGAGCAGTTTTTATTAGCAACCCCGTGTTTGAATACTTCTACATGATTGAACACTGGGAGAGGGAAAATGAATTCCTTCCTTGGGATTCTCTCCGTCAGCGTGCACGCGTCTAAGAGAATAAAGCTGAACGCTTTCCTAAGTATTGTGATAAGTCTGACGTTTGAACATTATCATTTCAAAGGAACACTTCCTTGGTGTTTCTGAGTAATGGTTTGTGATAGTTCATCGACCAGCTCCTAGATGGTTTGGCCTGAATTCTTGCTGTACCTGGAGCTGCTGTGAATGACCACCACCAATCACTGACGGCATCGTGGGCCACCAATCACAGGCAGCATCGTGGGGCACCAATCAATGGCAGCATCGTGGGCCACCAATCACAGGCAGCATCGTGGGCCACCAATCACAGGCAGCATCGTGGCCCACCAATCACAGGCAGCATCGTGGGCCACCAATCACAGGCAGCATCGTGGGCCACCAATCACAGGCAGCATCGTGGGCCACCAATCGCCGGCAGCATCGTGGCCCACCAATCACGGGCAGCATCATGGGCCACCAATCACCGGCAGCATCGTGGGCCACCAATCACAGGCAGCATCGTGGGGCACCAATCAATGGCAGCATCGTGGGCCACCAATCACAGGCAGCATCGTGGGCCACCAATCACAGGCAGCATCGTGGGCCACCAATCACAGGCAGCATCGTGGGCCACCAATCACAGGCAGCATCGTGGGCCACCAATCACAGGCAGCATCGTGGGCCACCAATCACCGGCAGCATCGTGGGCCACCAATCACCGGCAGCATCGTGGGCCACCAATCACCGGCAGCATCGTGGGCCACCAATCACCGGCAGCATCGTGGGCCACCAATCACCGGCAGCATCGAGGGCCACCAATCACCGGCAGCACCACACCGAAATAAACACCGTCAAGTGTTTTTTTTGTGCTCGCACGCGCGTGTGTGTGCAGGTAGAAACAGGAATTATCCCGGGTAGTGTATTCAAGGGAGACTCCCTGGTCTCTTGCACAAGACCACACACCTGGCAGGCGGGCGCACACACACACACGCACGCACGCACGCACACACACACACACACACACACACACACACACACACACACACACACACACTAAGGTTATCTTGAGATGATTTCGGGGCTTTTTAGTGTCCCCGCGGCCCGGTCCTTGACCAGGCCTCCACCCCCAGGAAGCAGCCCGTGACAGCTGACTAACACCCAGGTACCTATTTTACTGCTAGGTAACAGGGGCATAGGGTGAAAGAAACTCTGCCCATTGTTTCTCGCCGGCGCCTGGGATCGAACCCAGGACCACAGGATCACAAGTCCAGCGTGCTGTCCGCTCGGCCGACCGGCTCCCTCACGGGCACACACGCGCACACACGCACACACGCGCGCGCACACACACACACACACACACACACACACACACACACACACACACACACACACACACACACACACACACACACACACACACATTACAGTACATAGACACGCTCTACTAGTCTTTGGGAATATTTAAGTTTGATTTTTAGCTACATTTTTCCGGACGATCAAATTAATAGTACAAAAAGTAGTTTGCCGATGAACCGTCGCTACATATTGGTGCTCTCTACCACACAGCTGAGTGGTATTATGCCAGGAGGACGGCGGGTTGGTGGATAACAGTTCTTACGACTGTTCTAACTGTTCTAACTGTTCGACTGTTCTTAGTTCTAACGCCGGTTGGTGAATACCTACTTGCTATCTTTCATGAGATTTGTAAAC